>NC_141687.1:1660818293-1660978293 GCF_964263255.1 Lissotriton vulgaris
AGCTACAAACTGCACTTGTGCTTAGGGCTCAAAGGGCTTCAGCCCCTCCTCCGCCCCCCCCTCCCCCCGGCCCCCTCCGGGCTGAGACAGCTTCCACACACATACACAGACAGTTCTAGAGTCTTGAGCTTCTGTGGTGTGGCGTCTTAACGCAACCACACCAGACTATTTCACAGGTCTTTAAAAGACCATTTACTTGATAACGAGGCTGTGTTGTTTTTTCACCCATTCCTAAAGCCCCTGCATCTCCACTCCGTCCATTCATTAAAGTTGCACATTACTTTTGCTGCCACAGTGTGAGAATGCATTTCCTGAAAAGTAAACTTAGGCTTTGTTTTATTGCAATTTTATACAGCTCAAACACCGAAGGTATTGAGGCACTTTGCTTGAGCACCAGTTACATTAAACAAGGAAACATACATTTTTGAAGGCACAGGGAGATCAAGTGATTTGCCCAGAATCACAAGATGTTGAGCTGGCACTGGGACTTGAAATTTGTTCACTAACTCAAAGCCAGCAGCTTTCAAGTCATAGCAATATATTATATATCAAACTATATCAATAGTCTGAAATTTGGTTGCAGGACCCACAGATTATTTCCTCCACCCTCCATCCTTGATGGAGGCCATAATACAAATTATATCTGAGACCCCGCTCACTACCATGGATAACAAATATGCAGAGTTTCTCAAAGTGTCTGGCCTGCATTGAAACAACTAACCCATCATTATCAATGCTCACTGTGCGCTCACTACGATCACACTGTATTTCTAACAATCACCATGCACTAATGCTATTCACCCACCACTTATCCTGCCTCTACAGGAGCACTCGCAAGCACTCTCATGACACTCCACTCACCTGTCACTCACCCCGCAGTCTCACCACTCACCCTGCACACACAGTGATCACACTGTACGTACACCACTCACCATGCCATTCACCCTGCACTCACGATACTCCACTCACCTGTCACTCTTACAGCTCACCCTGCAGTCTCACCACTCACCTCTGCACTTTCACCTGCACCCAAACTCAAATGGGCACACCCCCCACCCTGCACTAACATCACTCACCCTGCACTCACTCCTCTCACCCTACTGTCACACGGGCACATCACTCATACTGCTCTTACATATGCACTCCGGTCACTCACACAGCTCCATCACTCGTATGGGCTCACCTCTCACCCAGCGCTCTCAACACTCACATAGACTGAACACTCACCCTGAACTCCCAACACTCACCCTGCACTCCCTTTTCTCACCCTGCACTCCCTTTTCTTACCCAGCACTCAGGTACACTGCTCAGCCTGCATTCACACAGGCACTCCATTCACCCATCACTCACGCAGCTCACCATGTCCCACCTCTCCCTGTGACGAAATGTGAAAGCGGCAGGGTTCAAAAGAGGCTCCGGATATTTGCATTGTGCCATCAGCTGTTAGCCTCAGCAGCAGTGCTCGCCACTCTCCAGGAACTCACTGCCTTCCTTGCTTTAGATTTACAGGATGTTAGCGCTTCTGCAGTAACTTCATGCTTCAGTGAGGTACGGTTTGAAACATGAAGGTGATTTGTAGGCCTCACAATGTTAACCGTCTTTAAAGTGCTGCTGTGGAACAGAAGGGAGTGAGTATTGGACGAAAGTTAATAATTAAGAATCATGCATGATACGAAATAATTTTGAAATCTTGCCAAGACCCCAAATAGCAAAATGCATTTGGGAAGCGAAAAAAACTCTAGGTTTAGAAAGTTCCAAGTGCGGATCCCTCCACCTTCACAAAAGTTTGTCTAGACAGTGCCGGCCTATACAAGACATAATTTGTTCAACTTTCCAAGGTTTGCAGTCAGTAATATTCTTTATCGCGTATCATGCATTAATTCAGATTTACTCAAACATCTCAGGCTCACTTTGTCACTTATATTCTTCGGCAGGACAGAGCTACAGTGCCTTAAAATGTGAATAAAAAATGTTTGCCATATGGCTCTGTGTATCTGCTAGCCACTCGTTAGTCACAGCATATCATGTGCTGATGCTCTGGATTATGACAATACTTTCAGGTGAGGTCAGGGCTTTAAGAGGGCCGGTAATACTTCAAAACGGACATTGAAACGGGTCCCCTATGTTAGTTGTAATGGCAAAAACACTGATCGGGTTATAAATAATGAATGTAAAAACGTTTTAGGTAATCTATGTCAGCTATTTAATTTCAATTTATAGTTCACATGTTTTATTTAATATTACATTCCCTAAAAGTGTTCGCTATTTGCAGGATGCTGTGTTTCCATATTTTTTTTCATGAGTCCTATTACACTTGTTTAGTGCTTACTTTGAAGTGAGCCCTTTCCAGGTGTTTGTAACTGGCCATGACTGTGAGCTCTGTAAATGGTGGTTAAAGCTCACAAGCTTCTTAGAGTGCATGCCACTGTGTCAAAACGGTGTTCAGAGTACATGGTCATCCAATAGTTGGCCTCTCTGCAGAGCACACAGAGCAATGGCCACGTATTCCAGGTGAAATTGTGCAAATAAGTGTGAAGAAAATACAGTTATCAAAAAATTAACAAAACAAAATGTGCCAGTGCCTTCTCTGCTGCCTGCCCAGCTACGAAGTCTGTGCCCAAAACTCACCTGAGCAGTAACGCTTCCCACTTCCCCCACGTGGAAACGAGGCGTAACTTACCACTTTTATGCAGGCTGTTTTTATCTACTCTAACTTTATGGATCTCCAAATAAAGAAAATGAAAATATGAACATGAACTTTATTTGCTCTTTTGTCTTGTCCTGAAATCGAAAGTACAGGATACATACACCCTAAATATTGTGGATACTGTATGACCTATTGGTCTCTCGTGTACATGTGTTCTAGGATTGTGCTCTCTTTGACCGCTTCTTTTTGTTTCTAAATACATTTTAGTTCATTGACAGTACAAATAAGCACTGCAGTAATGAATATGACACTGGTTGGCATCTCTTGCCTGTACAGCCATTAGAAAATCCAAATCGGAAAGAAAATATTTCTAATGTCAAAGAGATGTTCTGACACCAGTCATTTTTGGAGAACACCTCCTGGAAGTATTTATTAGCACTGGCAATGAACACATACCGGTTGGCAGACTAGATAATCCCTGTCCAGCTGTTATCACTATACTACCAGAAGTCACAAGCCTGATCTTGTTCTTACAAGGTATTCAGCGCTATCTTTGCTTACTGAGGATTGGTGTTTACCCGGGACTGTCCCAATCCTTTTAATTCCTATATCAAGGTCCTCTCAACACCCCTCTGTTGGGAGGTTGATCTTTTCATTTGTTCATAACTGTTAATTGAAAATATATGTTTTTAATATTATTTCTGAATATCCTCTAATTTCATAATGGTATCTGCTTTATCGTAGCATGATGTGGTGAAGGAACTACCAAGTTACCTTATGTCATGTTTGACTTCTTGTGCTGGGTTTTTAGCAAACAGCAGCACTTTGAGTGCTAAGAGTTTTCAATTGGTATGTAAACTTTAAAAGGAAAGTAGAAGTCCCTGAATACAACAGCTTTTCGTTAAAAAGCGGAGCCTTGATGTTGGTGTTATACTTGATCTCTTACATACATTTAAGAGAAGGGACTGCATTGATCTTACAGGTGGATAAGCTAAGGTGGCGTGGAGCCTGTGTCGACCAAAGATCTATTTTTAGGAATCTGGCACATCTTTAGGCCCTACTTAAATGACTGCCCACATATGAGCTAGGCGGATGGACAGGTGAGTTACAGCTTCCTAATCCATACCCAACACTTTGTGGGAGCAGTGAACCTGAGTAGTGCATAGCATGTGCCCGCATCTCTAACCCTAGTTAGGGGCAGCGAAGTAGGCGACCTGCTTGTCACTGAAGAGGTTAGGGATGTCCATGTGGAAGAGTTGCATATTTCACATCATCTCTCACATAGCCAGTTGGAAACTTTTTGTTTGCCAGGTGGTAAGGGTTGGCCAGTTGGGAGACCTGAAAGTCTTGATACTGGTAAAGAGTTGCTAAATGGAGGTTCAGTTCTCTCCAGAATAGCCGAGTTAAAAGCTCAAAAATCTCTGGACTGCCAGATGAATTTCTGCATATCTCTGAACCTGGTCAGAAAAGGGCAGTTGCGCAATTTGAAGTCTTTAATAGTGTTATTTATTATCCTTATATGGAGCTCACAGGCCCCTATGTAATGGAGGATGACATTATATGCTTACAGGATGCTTAACTATTCAGGGATGCACAGGTTGGATATTCACAGGCATTTGTAATAGTTTGGGATTGGCAGAGGAGGCAAGCAGGTCACTTTCTTTGTTACGGGCGCCCAAATCTGTGACCCAGTTAGTGGTAATGAACTGGGAAACTGACCAGTCTCTGTTCTGGACATAATGATCAGGTGAGACTTTGGTAAATCTCTGGACAGGTCTCAAACAACCAAGTGAAGTACTTTTGACTGCTTAGGTATGGCCAGGTTTGTGTGTATGTATATTCACATAGCACAGACTTAGCTAGGGAGCATTTGAATGCTGAACCACTCTTTCCTTCTCAAGCTTGGCCTGTGGTTGTCTAGGTATTAATTGTGAACCATATGGGTAATGGCAATTTCTTATTCTTAGGATATGCAGTAGGCATATTTAAGGGCTTACAGCTTATTCAGAATGTGGCTGCAAAACTCGCCTTAAAATGGCAGAGGATGACTTCGGATTCCCTAGGATGGGATTCTCGTAATTGGTTATTGATTGTCAAGCGGGTCAGTTTCAAATCTTTGTATTTGGCCCATTGGGCTCTACATGGTAAGGGCCCGTGTTACATACAAAATAAGTTGATGTTTTTTATTCCAGCCAGAACTGTATGTTTGGCAATTTAGTTGGGAGGTAACTCCTCAGTACAAGCTTTTCAACATTGGAACACTTTGCCCAGCTTTGCAGAAGATCCACAGCGGTTGTTTTAGTAAAGCTTAGAAACCTGGCTTTATAAAAAACATGCCTGAACTGGTACTCTTATCTAATTGTAATTGGAATCTGAAGTTTATCTCAGCACGAGGATACAGTTTAGGTTTCAGTGCACTTTAAAAGTTAATAATAATTACATTGTCAAGAGTGCAGGGATATGATTCATTATCATCCACAAAAAGTAGAATCTTACAACTGTGATTTCTATTGTTAAGCAGTGTAGCGTTCTTGAAAAGGCAAATCTTCAGGCCCTTTCAGGATAGGGCCTTTCTGATGTTGATATTCCACTTCCTGGTAGCTTGGACAGGAAAAGCCTACTTTTTGTTTTTAGTGTGTTTACAATTTGGTTCTAATATGACAATGTCCTGTCTTCTAGCACAACATTGTGTGCCCCAGGTGTTTTTTTTCTGACAATATAGAGGCATTTCATTTAAATGTTTAGGTTTCAAATCAAAATATACTAGATTTCTGGGTGGTAGGGCAAAGTAGTAGGTGGTGGGCCGGGCCGCGGGGGTGGGGGGCCCCCTCCATGTGCTTTGCAGGGGGGCCCCCTCAAGTTTCGTTACACCACTGCATGTGCTCACTATCACCGCTCACCCTTCGCTCTTGGCGTTCACCCTGCACTCACACAGGTCCCCCAGTATGCACACAGGCACACAACCCACTCTGCATTTAAACTGCTTACACCACACACCCTGAACTCACTCCGCTCACTCTGTATGCACTCCTCTCATCCGGCACTCACATGGGCCCTTCTCTCACCTTGCACTCATGTAGCTCACCCTGCCCTCACATCGGCACACCTTTCACCCTACACTTGCAAAACTCACTCACGCTGCATTCACTCACACTGTTCACAATCACCCAACAGTTATATGAGCTCACCTCTTATGCTGCACACATTACAAGCATTGGCAAAGCCCCTTGCTAGAGTGCATGCGAAAGCAATACATACTCTTTCACAGGTAAAACCTAAAAATTACCAACTGTCATAAATATACAAATTTCTACAAGGCACCTGGAAAATATCTGTTCTTTTCGGAAAACTAGGGCCCTCATTTACAAAAACATTGTGCTGCGCCACAAGCCATTTTGCTGAGCTGCATCATTGTAAAAGCACAGGGCTACGTCATATTTACAACAATACGATGCATCGGTGTGCTTTCCCCTGTGCTGTCGCACAATTGTCTGCCATGTGCTAGTGCAGGTACCCATGCGTGTTGTTGCAACGGTGCCTGGGTTGTGGTGATTTGTTTTGTGCAGGAAGGGACACCTTCCTGCACAAAAACAATCATTGATGGCATTTTTCTCTTTTTATGTGTGCTGCAGAATGCAGCAGGCATACAAAGAGGAAAGAACAATGAGAAATAAAAGTATTTCTCCTCGTTGTGCCACTCCTACACCTCCCCTGGGGAGGCGTAGGTTTCGGACACATTCCCAGCTTTACAAAACGTTGTAAATCTGGGAATGCATCAGATTCCGTGGGTGCAACACCCATGGAACGCCCCTTTCACGCAGAGTTGTGTGTGAAAGGAGCCCATATTTACCAGGCCATGAAAAGTCACGCAGGGTGACTTTGCTTGGCCTTGTAAAAAGGAGCAGGCACACTGCACCACCGGGTGCACTGGTGACACAATGGTCTTATAAATAAGGCACTAGATACCTGGTCAGTCCCATTTGTAACTACGTGGCCGGTGTGAGAGGGGAGAGTGATGGCAAAAGGAGGGAGATCAGGGCTGAGGCTGTAGGGATAAGCAGGGAGCAAGTGTTTATTTGGTACAGGAGGAAAAAGCAGTCACATGCTGCAGAAGGGGGAAGCAGGGACAAGAGGTTAAGGGTGAGGCAATATGACAGAGGCTGTGAGGTGGTGATGGAATAGAGTGGGAACTTAGGTCAACGGTGCAATGCAGCCGGCGATGTAACACTGTCTCCAGAGTTAATTTGTAATATTTCACTTGAGTTCCCTTGGCCTGCAGAGGGAGCTGGTATTTTGGTGCTGCTGAAACCACAGCGTAGATCAGTGTCGAACCTGTTGGTCTGCATAATGGTAGTGCTCTGTGGCGACAGGTACTACAGGGGAGAACAGTCTGAGGCTGAGCACACCATCACCAGCTTCTTTTGCTCACGTGGGCTCACATTTCAACAATATTTCAGTTGCTGGGGCTCTTGAAAGCACACCAAAGCTTCGGCTCTGCATGGGAACACTGGCACCAGCATTGAGATTTTCGGGTCATGCTACACAGCGTGATCAAAGGGTTGCAAGTGATGCTATAGCATTGGTCCTTGGACCTGTCACTGTGGTGGGCAATCCATTTTTTGCAAGCTTCAGTATTTTAGAGGACACTTGAATTAAAAAATCTGCACAAGACAGGGAATCTTTGCACATTCACAACTTCACTGCATAGCTTTTGATTAGTTCAAAAAGATTAGACCAAAAATCACGAAGTGAAACTTGCTTATAAACATTTTGCATAGTTGCCCATTATACTGTGTAACACCTACAGCCATTCCTGGTTTTCCTTCACCACAGTGCTTCATTATGGAGTGTGTGTTTTTTTGTTTTTTTACATTGTATGTTGGGTCTGAAAATATCAAGATGCAAAGTGGTACTGGATAAAAAAACATGTTTGCCAAAACAGTCAAGCATTTCATAAGATCAATTGAATGCTGTGTTATTAATCTTTTAAATAGTAGATTAGTTGGTTTCCAATAGTGTTACTTCATTAAAAAAATAAAAAAAAATAAAAACATCACAGCATTATACAAGTATCTTAATTTTTCTAGACAAATGCATGGAGTTATGTCATGGTTTGCCATGACATAAGTCATTATACAGAAGCAGTGCAGTTTTTTTAACCCCTTCAGTTTTATTCAAAATCGTAGTTGCCATGTCTTTCCTCTAATGCATTTATTACCAACAATCTTACAAGGTTCCTATATGTACCCATTGTGTCTTGGACTGTCATTCAAATCTTAGTAAGTGAATGACAGTGGACAATGCATTAGAATTATGAGTAGGTAGCAGGGCAAGCGGACTGAAGCCAAGCTACCTGATGCCTACCTTGCTTCAGAGGAACCTGAAGAGTAGACCGTGGTCAAGAGACCTAAACATGAGACAGGGAATCTAAACAGTGGGGGAGACGATGGGCCTCTAGATGACAGACCCACTGGAAGAGTGCACAAGTAAAAGGATCCTCTAACCACAGTAACCAAAGTGGCAGTACCATAGGAAATCCAGATGCCTTGGCAATACAGTCTAAGGCCTCTGGACTTTCCCTTGCTGTGTCCCTGGCACACCTGCATTACTTCAAACCTCCAAATGATTTTAGACCCCCCTCCATCCCGCTCCAATGCTAAATCACAATTCCAACAGTGCTGCACCGTTCACTAGAAAACAAATATGAAAATAACCACCAGTTACTCACCTTAGCCTCCTGACCACACAGGACTTCAATAAAGCTGCAGAAGCTTGTAGACCAGCCCCATCACTGGTAGAAATAGGTCCTGTTCATATATGCAAGACTATCCTCATTAATAGCTCTAAAACTGATCTATCAAGAACTATCAACAACTCCTCGAATAAAGGTCTCTTCTAAAAAGAACTCCCTAAAACAAAGAGGCTTTCAAACAAGGTCTCCTTTTAACTTCCAGACAATAACAAACTGTTTATAGGCAAATAGGTTGAAAGCTCAGCGTCAAGACAAATATTTACATCCATTGAAGAACGTAACTTTCTTTTAGATTACCAAAACAGATTCTGGTATGGCTGTGGCACGAAAGCAGCACTGGCTTCCACATGGGTTAATTTAAACACTGGAATTAATTCAAATGGAGAAGTGGCACGCCTATTACTTGAGCTCTCCCTTGCCCTTAGATTCTGTTTGTCTCTACAGGGACTGGGAATTGGACAAATGTTCTTAAAAAATAACTTTGTATCTGTAGTTAGCTAGGCCTCTGCCATTGAGAATGGCACCTCTGCCCACAATACTTCCTACAAATCTACTTTTCTGCCCGCTGGTCGACAACCACCTGGTGTATTCCCACTGAATGTGGCTTAATAGGTTTACATATGTCAGAACTGTTCAATGTGGCGTGCTAACAATAACTATTGTACCCCAACTTTACATATGGTAACCCACAAAGCAGTGCTTAATTTATAAAATCATTAAGGCCGGGCCCAAAGTTTTGCTCAGGATCCTGTGCCCGGCAATTTCAAATGTCAGGAGAGCGGAATACCAACACTGCCAAGGCTTGATTCTACTGTATGCCACTTTCATCTACCACCAGGCACTGCCTGTCCTATTATCTTACTCTTGCAGGTTCCTTTTTAGGTTTCGCCTCGTCGAAAGCTGCGCACCGCGTAGCTTTTCGGCGCGCAGGCGAAATCTAATGTTAGAATAGTGTGGCCTTCGTTCCGCCTCGCTCTTCCATTGGCTAGCTCCATAAATGGAGGCTAGCCATTGGAAGAGAGAACTGTCCGTCATTTCCCGAGGCGATTGGTGGGCGTTCCGCCGATTCTTTCCCTCTCCGCAACGTCATGAAGACGTGGCCACTGTGGGCGTGTACCTTTTTTTTTTTACACCGATGTTTGTGTTCATTGTTCGTCTTGTTCCTGTCCCGCTGGCTGTTTCCTGACCACCCTCCCGCTGTCCGTGTGCCTGCCCGCCCCCCTCCTGCTGTCCGTGTGCCCGTTAACCCGCCCCCCTCCCGCTGTCCGTGAGCCCGTTCACCCGCCCCCTCCCGCTGTCCGTGAGCCCGTTACCCCGCCCCCCCGCTGTCCGTGTGCCCACCCCCCCTTCTGCTGTCCGTGTGATATTTTAGTAAATGGTTTCTAGGAGACGATATTCATGTCAGTTGATACTCTGACAATGTATTCTAGTGCTACCATGCCTGTGTGTCTAAGCACTAACTTTTAGGCGCATGCTTGGTTGTGCTCTGTTTATGCCGGAATCTTTCTCCCCCTGTCCGTGTGCCCGCCCCCCTCCCGCTGTCCGTGTGCCCGTTAACCTGCCCCCCTCTCCCGCTGTCCGTGTGCCCGCCCCCCCCCCCCTCCCGCTGTCCATGTGATATTTTAGTAAACTGTTTTGGTAAACTGCCCCCCTCCTGCTGTCCGTGTGCCCGTTAACCCGCCCCCCTCCCGCTGTCCGTGAGCCCGTTCACCCGCCCCCTCCCGCTGTCCGTGAGCCCGTTACCCCGCCCCCCTCCCGCTGTCCGTGTGCCCGCCCCCCCTTCTGCTGTCCGTGTGATATTTTAGTAAACGGTTTCTAGGAGACGATATTCATGTCAGTTGATATTCTGACAATGTATTCTACTGCTACCATGCCTGTGTGTCTAAGCCAGGGGTACTCATAGTACGGCCCGCGGGCCTGTGGCGGCCCGGCAAGCCTTTCCTGGCGGCCCGCGGACCCCCGAGACATCATACCTGTATTTAACGTTTTTTTTGTAAGTGTCTGCAGCAGCGCGAGAGACTCTGCTGCTCTGTGGGAGCTGCCGGCCGGGCGATCCAAGCAATGGCCAGAGTAAAGCTGCTGGGGCCTAAGAAGAGGTGAAATACAAAGGCCACATTAACATGCAAATGGCCTGTTAAGTGCTCGGGTGCGGCTGTGAGTTGTGTGCGCCCCAGCTGGCACACAGGCAGGGTGAGATGACAGAGGGAGTGGGAGGAAAAGAGAGGGGGAGGGGGACGGAGAGGGAGTGAGAGGTATAGAGGGAGAGAGTGAGTGAGAGGGAGGGAGTGAGTGAGAGGGAGTGAGTGAGAGAGTGAGTGAGAGGGAGGGAGTGAGTGAGAGGGAGGGAGGGACTAAGTGAGTGAGAGGGAGGGGGGAGTGAGTGAGAGGGAGGGGGAGGGAGTGAGAGGGAAGGAGTTGGAGTGAGAGAGAGGGAGTGAGAGAGAGGGAGTGAGTGAAAAGGAGGGAGTGAGTGAAAAGGAGGGAGTGAGAGGGAGTGAGTGAAAGGGAGAGAGGGAGTAAGTGAGAGGGAGGGGGAGGGAGAGGGAGGGAGTGAGAGGGAGGGAGTGAGTGAGAAGGAGGGAGTGAGTGAGAGGGAGTGAGTTAGTGAGTGGGAGGGAGGGAGTAAGTGAGTGAGAGGGAGGTAGGAGGGAGTGAGAGGGAAGGAGTGGGAGGGAGGGAGGGATTGAGAGGGAGGGAGGGAGTGAGTGAGTTAGTGAGTGAGAGGGAGTGAGTGAGAGGGAGTGAGTGAGAGAGTGAGTGAGAGAGTGAGTGAGTGAGAGAGAGTGAGTGGGAGAGGGAGTGAGTGAGTGGGAGAGGGAGTGAGGGAGTGAGAGGGAGGGAGGGAGTAAGTGAGTGAGAGGGAGGGGGAGGGAGTGAGAGGGAAGGAGTGGGAGGGAGGGAGGGAGGGAGAGGAAGGGAGGGAGTGAGAAGGAGTGAGTGAGTGAGGAGTGAGTGAGTGAGAGGGAGTGAGTTAGTGAGTGAGAGGGAGGGAGTAAGTGAGTGAGAGGGAGGGGGGAGGGAGTGAGAGGGGAGGGAGTGAGAGGGGAGGGAGGGAGAGGGGAGGGAGGGAGGGAGTGAGAGGAAGGGAGTGAGACGGAGGGAGTGAGTGAGTGAGGAGGGAGTGAGTGAGAGGGAGTGAGTTAGTGAGTGAGAGGGAGTGAGTGAGAGTGAGTGAGTGAGGGAGAGAGTGAGTGAGTGAGTGAGAGAGAGTGAGTGGGAGAGAGGGAGTGAGGGAGTGAGAGGGAGGGAGGGAGGGAGTGAGAGGGAGGGAGTGAGAGAGAGGGGGTGGGAGTGAGAGGGAGGGGTAGGAGTGGGAGAGAGAGGGAGGGAGTGAGTGAGTGGAAGTGAGTGAGTGGGAGTGAGTGAGTGGGTGGAAGGGGGTGAGTGAGAGGGAGGGAGTGAGTGAGTGGGAGGGAGTTAGTGAGAGGGAGGGAGGGAAGGAGGGTGTGGGAGGGAGGGAGGGAGTCGGAGGGAGTGAGTGGGAGAGAGTGAGAGGGAGGGAGTGAGAGAGACAGACAGGGAGTGAGACGGACAGGGAGGGGGAGGGAGTGAGATGGAGATAGAGAGGGAGGGAGAGGGAGGGAGAGGTAGGGAAAGGGAGGGAGACGGAAAGGGAGGGAGACAGAGAGGGAGAGAGAGGGAGGGAAAGGGAGGGAGACTGATGGGGAATGAGATGGAGGGAAAGGGAGGGAAACTGATGGGGAGTGAGGTGGAGGGAGGGAAAGTGAGGGAAATGGAGGGAGACAAAGGGAAAGGGAGGGAGACGGAGAGGGAGTGAGAGGGAGGGAAAGGGAGGGAGAGGGAGTGAAAGGGAGGGGGAGTGAGAGGGAGGGAAAGGGAGGGAGATGGAGAGGGAGGGAAAGGGAGTGAGACGGAGAGTGAGAGGGAGGGAGAGTGAGAGGGAGGGAGACGGAAAGGGAGGGAGACGGAGAGGGAGTGAGAGGGAGGGAAAGGGAGGGAGACTGATAGGGAGTGAAACGGAGGGAGACTGATGGGGAATGACATGTAGGGAACGGGAGGGAGACTGATGGGGAGTGAGATTGAGGGAAAGGGAGGGAGACTGATGGGGAGTGAGATGGAGGGAAAGGGAGGGAATTGAAGGGAGAGGGAGGGAAAGGGAGGGAGAGGGAAGGAAATGGAGGGAGAGGGAGGGAAAGAGAGGGAGTGAAAGGGAGGGAAAGAGAGGGAGTGAGAGGGAGGGAAAGGGAGGGAGACGGAGAGGGAGTGAAAGGGAGGGAAATGGAGGGAGATGGAGAGGGAGTGAGAGGGAGGGAAATGGAGGGAGAGGGAGGGAAAGGGAGTGAAAGCGAGTGAGACGGAGAGTGAGAGGGAGGGAGACGGAGAGGGAGAGAGAGAGGAGTGAGAGAGAGTGGGAGTGAGAGAGAGGGAGTGAGACAGAGAAAGACAGGAGAGAGGGAGGGAGAGAGGGAGAGAGAGCTAGAGAAAGGGAAAGAGAACTATAGAGAGGGAGGGAGACCGAGAGAGAAAGAGAGAGAGAGATGTGTGTATGCCGTGACAGCTCAGTGGACGAAGGCTTCCGCTGCAGGGACCTGTGATCAACATCATGGTCAGTTTTATGTTGTTGCTCTAGCCCCGCCCCTCCCCCACTGACCCCGCCCCCCACCGATGCGGCCCTCGGACACAAACCAAACTGTAAATTTGGCCCCCGAGAGAAAGTTTGTGAGTACCCATGGTCTAAGCACTAACTTTTAGGCTCATGCTTGGTTGTGCTCTGTTTATGCCGGAATCTTGCTGTTGTGCAGTTGCGCCCTGAACCTCAAACTTGTATGCCATTTCCAGGGGCCGATGTCTGGAGCAGCTGTGGTATAAATTGAGGGCAGGGGCCTGGATATTTATACCCAGAGGCAGCGCTTGTGGCAGACCCAGAAACCCATTAACATGCATAATGCCAGGTAGTTAGAAGGTCACTGGGGACTGAGATAAAAGGACGTGCACGAATTGCTTTGATATGAAAAGTTTTATCTACTCTTAGGCTAACCCAGTTCAGCGCTTTGTTCCTTTCCCGCAGACTGTTGTAAGGAAGAGATCTCTTTCAAGAGGCTGCCTGCTATCATTTGCTTTGTAGATGTTTGTTTACTGGCCTGTCTTCGAGTCAGTGATTATACTGCAGCCCCATATGGTATCATTAATGACGAATTAAAGCCTTGCAGAGAGAGGATTGCTCAGAAAATAGGTCAGAGAGGCGACCTGTTGCTGTTTCGGACTCCTACCTATTTCAGAGACAGAGGTGCCAGACTGCCTACCTGGGGTTGCTGCCGGACGGTCCCGGTGCACTCCGGCGGGGGTTGCTCAGATAGCCGTGTGTGCTGAGTCCGGGCTCCACGCCCCTGACCCCGTGGCTTGAGATTCTTTTCCCCGTTCGTCCCTGTCCATGCTCTGTTTCCCTTTTCTCGTGTGCTTTATCACTACCCTCTCTCTTAATTTCTTTGCATCCTTTCACTTTTGTCCTGCTCTCGCCGTGTCTTTTCTCCCCCTTTAATGATGTGGGTCGTTTTCGTTTTAGCCTTCTCTTCCTGTCTTTCCTGGCCTCTCTCAAGTCTCACTCGTTATGTTCTGCTTCTCTTCCTGTCTTTCCTGGCCTCTCCCAAGTCTCACTCGTTATGTTCTGCTTCTTTTTCCCCGCCCTCTCTTTCACTGGCCCTCTTTCACACTTAATGACACGCATCTCTCCCTTTTTCTTATTCCCGATTCCCTCTCATGACCATTATTTCACAGGAAAGTTCGTGCCGCATATCTTCTTAACTGCTCACCCTTTGTTACCAGTCTAGAACAAAGCCGCCTGGAGAAGAATCAATGCCGCTGTGTAATGCACAATAATTCCAAAGTAAAATACTGTGGCATCGGTCAGCACCTCGCCCCACAACACCCGCTGCAACAGGTTGTAACACCAAAGCTTGTAGCTTGCATTCTGTTTTGTTGCTGTTTAGCAGCAGTCCTGCTACTGTGAATTTATGGATTGTTTCTTTCTCGTGTATTTTGATGCAGCGGCAGTAAACAAACCAGGCTCAGAGCTTCTGAAAACTTTGCGCCCTTCAGTCCTAACGCCGCCTGATAGGATCCGAAAATACAAAAAAGCAAACCGGTAACGTGATTAAAGGACGTAGTATATGATATGGTGCTACCACTTTATTTATATTGATGGGAATACATTTATACGGTTATGATTGTGTTTGTGCTCATGTGTTTATTGAACATGCATACAAGTAAATATTTATGGCAGAGTAATGACAATACATGCGATTTTACCTTGGACACAGTGAAGCTGTTGTTGTTCTGAATATGGTATTGGTATTTGCGTCCCAGTTTTTGCTTCTCAAAAACTGGCCACCATACTTAGCTATGTTCCAAGTTTATACCACTGTGTTCACCCTCATTCTTTCTCTATTCACGTCCCCTCTTTTTATTCTTCCCTGCCCCTTTCTACCTTCTCTCGCTTCAATCTTCATCCTGCCATTTCCTCTCTTCCTTTCCTCTTCCATTACTTCCCAGGAAACTTTGCTCCTGTCTACCCTTCAGAGGACATTTATGAGTGCCTGTGAGCCATAAAGCACATTTCTTGTGCTTCATGCAAAACGGTCAACCACCAACCAGCCCTTTGATAAAGCTCTTGTTGAGCGTAGGTGCTTGGATTTCCCACATTTGGATAATTACTTTACATATATATATGGCTCTGGGTGTGTGTGGAACTCTGTGGGGGTGGGGGGGGGTGGGGGTGTGTGTGGGGGGGGAGTGTGTGTGATTGCTGTCTGCTGAGCTCGTCCGTAGGGTACAATAGGTCTCACATTTGCGAGAGATTAAGCTAATGGCAATGTCAATGCCATTTATTTATCTGTTTTCAAAACCAACACATAAATACAAATTTTGTCATTTACAATGCCAATAGCTCTAACTTTTCAAAAGGCGAAACCATTGCATTGTAAATGCTTGATATTTTTGCTTTCTCGTTTTGTCATCATTTTTCCATCTTTCGCCGTTCCTCCTGTGTTTTTCTCTCGTTCTGGAGCAAAGTCTGATGAGGAAAAATTAGTTCAGGACCCCAAAAATTTGTGCAAGGGCACTCCACCTGCAACCACCAGCTCAGAATAGGCACTGCCATCAAGCCTAATATTTTTAGACCTGTACCTAAGGGCAGCTTCACCCATGAATATTTTGCAACCTCAATTGTCCCTTCAGTCGTTTATGGGGCACAAGCATATTTCTGGACTTTCAATTATAAATATTTCAAAAGCACATTGTCCTGCACAGAAGAAATCAGGGAATTGGCAAACAAAGGGTGTGGTCTTGAAACACCATTGTGAAAACATGTCTTATGTGCTTTGGATTCAACTTTATAGAAGCGGTTTTCAATTGTCAGTGCACTCAATCTGTTTTTCAAAGATCACTGTGAGTAGCTTAGGAACAGTAGAATTTGTTTTTCAAAGATCACTGTGAGAAGCTTAGGAACAGTGTAAAATCTACAAAAACATGTTTGTTACAATATCAAGTGTGTTCAATATGTTTAAGTTGCACAGTTAGTCACTTGTTATTCTCATATTGGCTATGAGGATCGCTCGTACTACCCTTCTGGAAATTCTTGTCCTGCCCCATGGTTTGTCATAGGAAGTCAACAATACAACAACAGAGTAGAGACGAGGCTTTGGGCTATTCAAGTCACATCAAAATAGAATGTTGGGTGTTGCACTCCTTAGCCCTGTACTGCTTTAGGGCATTGAAGATCACGTGCTAGGAGAACATGATTTGATCCTAGTAAACAATATGGTGGGAGTGGAGTCCTAAATCCCATAATTGCACCTTAATTTGGCCAGATACCAAGGCAGACTCACCAAGTAACCACTCCAAAAATGGTGCTCACCCTTCCTGAACCTTGCCAGAACATTACCATCCACAGGAGTGGCTCGGAGAACTCCCTCTGACAGACAGTTTCTGGTGTTATTCTCAAAAATGATTCTTGTGATTGCAACGTCGATATCCATCCTCCTACCCAAAGCACTCTAAGGCAACTTGTAGCCACACAATGCGATTTACATGTAAATACACTATATTAATAAATCAGGCACTTTAGGTTTAACGTGAAAGTCAAAGACAGAACAACAGGCTTTAAGTAGGCCCAACTATGAGGTGGCATTTTGGAAGCTCCTCGCCGGAGATGTGCACTGAACAGTGTTTGTTGTGTTATTAGAGTTGTGAAGACTGGTTATGTTATGCCTGGCATCATCAAACTTCTAGAACGTCTCTAAGAGATGAATACCGGACAGCATGCTCTGCCCCTGCTGCATTGGAGGAATATTCATTCTGAAAGGTGTGAGGCTACAATTAGGCTGATACCATAGCTTGTGGTATAGATCTATAGTTTTAAGAACAGCATCAACACTTCAAACTCCAGACAACATCAGTGCAATGAAACCCCCTAAAAGTAGTACTTCCATAGTGTGATTACGTCACGTCCAAGTCAGCCATGGCTGGAAGAGCTAGGCCACAATCACTCAAGTAACACTACACCCTTTTACGGAGGTCATGGTCCAATTGTTAGATCAGTGTTTTAGAAAATTGGTGGCACATTTCTAATTTTCTGCTCATACTCCAGCAGTATTTGATACCTTTACTGTCTTAGCAGGATACGGTGTGAGTACACAATATAATTCTCTTGCTGCCATAGGAGGGTGCTTCATGTCAAGGGTCTTTAACACTAGTATGCTGAATGTGTAATCTCTGATATTTCATGATAACTTTACGATCTAGCTCCCATCAAATATTCTTGATTTTGATAGGATTGGCATTTCAAAAGCGTTTGAACTGTATCCTCGTTTGGAAACATGTTGGCTGTAAAACACAGAGAAGAGAAATCAAGCACAATGAGTGCGTATCATGGTGACAGCAAAGACAAATACTCAAACTTGCATCATACACATAAAGTGGGCACAAAATATTGGGTAAGCATTTCTCATTGCCTTTCACAGGTAGGAGATGGTCTTTTCTCATCAGAAAGCATGTACTATAAAATCTTAAATACCTGCACTTAGTATTTTCCATTTCAGGCTCAACCCTCCTACTAACGTTAACGCTCTAACCTCCTGAATACATCTTCAAATACCTGATATTGTCTGTCCTTCCAGCAGGTCAACTCCCCCTCCCTCCCTCCATACATACATACATATCAGCCTTCATTTGTGAGCACACAGCAACATGTATTTGGAGAGGAGCAACATAGGCCTCCATGTTGACACTGTGGAGTAGTGTGGACTCTATTTGATATTGGGTAGGCTAGTGACATTACTGTATTCTGTTGCTCCCCCGTCCGCAGTAAAATTTACTTTTATTTCTGCTGTGTTCCAAATGATATAGCAAATCAAATACTCTATGAATACTTTCTGTGACATTGTTGGAATGAACCGCACTTACCAGTCAATAGTCCTGGTATGGGTATCATTGAATTGCTTCAATCAGTTGGTGTGCTGCCATCCTTACTGCAGATTGTATCCAAAAGTGCGATACCTTGAACTGGTAATGAAAGACATTCATGACAACCTGAAAAACTTATGATACACTGGATGCATGGGAATGTGAAACAAAGCATCCATATTGACTATTATACAGGCCTTGAATAATCTACTCGCTATGGCACGCCAGGTTTTATCTAGGCGAGCTATTTTTATGGCCTACTTGCCCATTCTGGCAAGAAAACTTGAACTGGCAAAGAACATGTGTTCTGTTCATTTAGAAAGTGAATGAGCAATTAAGATGCCTTTAAATCTTGTTTTTATCTTGTCACATAGTGCTGTGTGTTCAAAGACAGAGGTTAAATATCAGCGTGTGTCTTCTTACTAATTGCTGCTTGTTTCATCCTGGAAAAACAGTGTTCACTTTTCTTTCTCTGACTGCAAATTTAGAGGATTTTCATTAGTGAACTGTCTGACAATCGTGCTATGGAACTGTAAGTGCAAAACAAAACGCTGTAGGATTTGAATTTTTAAATATTTGTAGAGCGCACGCAAGGAAGTCGGCCGCTAATGGGGGAAGGCTTGAGAGAAGAGGAAGGTTTTAAGGGCTTTTCGGAACTCTAGATAATGAGGGGAAGACCTAAGGGAGAGAGGAAGAGTATTCCAGAATACAGGGGCAAGGGTGGAGAATTTCATGCCTCCCAGTTTCTTCCTCCTAAATCGAGGAACCGAGAGAAGGAATTGGGAGGAAGAACGCAGCTCTCTACAAGGGAGATAGGCCTTAAGTTCAGAATTAATAAATGCAGGGGCCGTCCCTGCCCGGGCTTGGAAGGTGATACAGCCCATCTTAAAGACAGAACGTTTCCGAATTGGAAGCCAGTGTAAGGCTTTGAGTAACGGGGTGACGTGAAAGAATTTAGGAAGGTTGTATACAAGTCGGGCCGCCTGGTTCTGAACCAACTGAAGTCTCCGTAACTCGCAGGCAGGGATGCCAGAGTATAGAGCGTTGCCGTAGTCAATAGGGAAGATGACCGTGGCTAAAAGGATGATTTTGAGGGCAGGAAGGGAGAAAAAGCGAGAAATCTTTCGGATGGTGCGGAGAGTCATAAAGCACGAGGAAACAACAGAACTAATCTGGGAGTGCAAGTTGAGATGATTGTTCAATTTTATCCCTAAAGTCTTTACTGAGGAAGAGGGGACAGGAGGTGAACCCAGGGAAGAAGGCCAGAATGAAGGGTTCCAGGGACTGGAGCAACCACCTGTAAGGACCAGTTCGGTTTTATCTGTATTTAACTTCAGGTGGTTGTAGCTCCTCCAATCCCTGATGAAAATCATAATGGATTGGAAATTGTGAGTGGAGTCTGGGGAAGAGGACAAATTAAAAATAAGCTGGAGGTCATCGGCATAGTTGTACACCGTGACCTCCATTTGCTGTAATGGAAAAACAAGGGGGAAGATGTACAAATTAAACAACAGGGGGGACAGGGAGGAGCCTTGCGGTACCCCGCAGTGAACCTTACGGGAGGGTGCAGAAAAGTCGGCCAGATGGATGGCCTGGGTACGGTCCCTCAGGAAGGAGGAAAGCCAAACCAAGGCTGATCCCCTGATGCCAGCCACCTTGACACGGGTGAGCAAGATGGAATGGTCTACTGTGTCAAAGGCGGCGGATAAATCAAGAAGGACCAGAGCCTGGGGTAGCTTGGTGTCCATTCCCTCTCTGAGGTTGTCCATGACAGAGAGGACTACCGACTCAGTAGAGTGCCTAGGGCGAAAGCCTGCCTGGCACGGGGCTAGCCTGCCAGTTTCCTCCACAAAGGCACTAAGCACTTGGGTGACATGTCGCTCCAGTATTTTGCCTAGAAAGGGAAGGAGAGAGATGGGGCGATAGTTAGTCATGGAAGTAGGATCTGCACCAGGTTTCTTTAGGATGGGCATAATAGTGGCAGATTTGTGAAACGATGCCCGGAGCAAGGGAACCGTTAAGAAAGACAAGAGGGGGCAAAGGACATGCCAGGTAAATTTGTCTGAGGATTCGTGCAGGGCAAATGTTCAGGAGATCCGAACTGGACCCTCAGGAGTAGGGAGAGGAACGATTCCCTGGTCAGAGGAGGAGTGCAGTCAATAAATGACTGATTGAGCGGAGGCTGAGGGTCGGAAAAGGAGCGAGGGGGGTGAGATGTTAGACTTGATAGTGGTAATTTTCTCAATAAAGAAATTATTGAGCGAGTCGCAAAGGGCCTGGGAGGGGGAAGGTTTGAGGGTGGCTCTGTCGGAGAAAGCTAGGTCCTGAACAATCGAAAAGATTTCTCTAGATTGATTTTCGGCGGACAGAATTTTCAAGGAGAAATAATTGGTTTTAGCAGTGAGGATAGCTTTTTTGTATTGACTGAGGAGTGAGGTGTATTGTAGTTTGAGTAAGGGGCAGTAGGCGCGTCGCCAGGTGCGCTCTGCCTGCCGAACCGCAAGCTTCCTCTCTTTAAGTTCGGTATTGAACCACCTGTTTGCATCATTCAAGTCAAGTCAAAATTTATATAGCGCACTACATACCCAGAGGGTCTCAAGGCGCTTGAGGAAGGGGGGGGGGGGGGGGGAGGTTTACTTATCGAATATCCAGGTTTTAAGCTGTTTTCTGAAGGCTAGGTGGTTTTGAGTAAGGCGGAGGTGGATGGGAAGGGAATTCCAGGTTTTGGCCGCTAAGTAGGAGAAGGATCGTCCCCCCATGGTGGCTTTGTGGACGCGCGGAACAGAGGCGAGGGCTTGGTTGGACGAACGCAGCTGGCGGGTGGGGGTGTAAAAGGAAAGGCGCGTGTTGAGACAATCGGGTCCAAGTTCGTAGAGGGCTTTGTGTGCGTGGGTGAGGAGACGGAACGTTATCCTCTTGTTGACGGGGAGCCAGTGAATGTCTTTCAGGTGAACGGAAATGTGGTCTGTGTGGGGGATGCCTAGTATGAGTCTGGCTGCAGCATTTTGGATGCGTTGAGTTTTTTCTGCAGTTTTGCGGTGGTACCGGCGTACAGGGTGTTTCTGTAGTCCAGACGGCTTGTAACCAGTGCGTGGGTGATCGTTTTTCTTGTTTCGGTGGGGATCCAGCGAAATGTTTTTTTTGAGCATGCGTAGGATGATGAAGCATGATGATGTGACGGCGTTGACTTGTCTGGACATCGAGAGTGAGGAATTCAGGATGATGCCCAGGTTCCGTGCCTGGTCCGTCGGTATGGGAGCTTTTCCTAGGGCCGTTGGCCACCAAGAGTCATCCCAGGCGGAAGGGGATGCACCTAAGATGAGGACTTCCGTTTTGTCTGAGTTCAGTTTCAGACGGCTTTGCTTCATCCACTCGGCTACTTCTTTCATCCCTTCATGTAGGTTGGTTTTGGCGGTGTTTGGGTCTTTGGTGAGTGAGAGGATCAGCTGAGTGTCATCAGCGTAGGAGATGATGTTGAGGTTGTGTTGATGTGCGATGGTTGCGAGGGGGCTCATGTAGACGTTGAAGAGGGTGGGGCTGAGTGATGGTCCTTGCGGGACGCCGCAGATGACTTCGGTGGCCTCTGATTTAAAAGGTGGGAGGCGGACTCTCTGAGTTCTTCCAGCGAGGAACGAGATGATCCAGTCCAATGCTTTTCCTTGAATTCCGATGTTGTTGAGGCGTTGTATCAGGGTGCTATGACAGACTGTGTCGAAGGCTGCAGAGAGGTCAAGGAGGATGAGGGAGACTGTCTCCGTTGTCCAGTAGTGTTTGAATGTCGTCTGTTGCTGCGATGAGGGCGGTCTCGGTGCTATGTTTGGCTCGGAAGCCAGACTGTGAGGAGTCGAGCGATTTGTTGCTTTCGAGGAAGGTGGCGAGCTGATTGTTGATGGCTTTCTCAATGACTTTGGCAGGGAATGGGAGGAGCGAGATGGGGCGGTAGTTTTTGAGTTCGGTGGGGTCAGCTGTGGGTTTCTTCAGAAGGGAGCTGAGTTTGGCGTGTTTCCAGCTTTCTGGGAATGTGGCGGAGTTGAGGGAGCAGTTGATGGCGTCTCGTAGATGGGGTGCGATAATGGCGTCTGCTTTGTTGAAGATGTGATGGGGGCATGGGTCTGTAGGGGATCCTGAGTGGATGGAGTTCATCAGGCGAATGGTGTCTTCAGTGGTGATTGGGTTCCACTCGAAGAGGTTATTCGGAGGAGGTACAGGTTCGGAGGTGAGTGGGGTGGACTGGTTTACGGGTTGGTTGTCAAAGCTGTTATGAATGTCGGCGATTTTGTCATGGAAGAATGAGGCGAGTGAGTCGCAGAGGACTTGAGAGGGGGTGATGTCGTTGAGCTGGCGGTGGGGTTGGTGAACTCTTTGATGTAGAAAAGTTCCTTGCTGTTGTGGGCGTTGTTGTCTAGTCGGTCTTTGAGTGCTGATTTCTTGGTTGTCCGGATTAGTTGGTGGTGTTTGCGGGTGGCGTTTTTGAAGGCGGCTTGGGTGATAGTGTTTGGGTCTTTTTTCCAGGTTCTCTCAAGGGAACGACAGAGCTTCTTGGATTTCCTAAAGTCATCGTTGAACCAGGGGGCATTCTTGCTTCCTTGCTTGATTTGATGTTTTTTCAAGGGTGCCAGTTTGTCGGCGGTTTGGGTTAACCATTGTGTGAGGTTGATGGCGGCTTGGTTAGGGTTCGATGAATAGGCAGGGGGTTTTTGAAGAAGCGATGTGGAGATCTGGTCAATGGTGATTTTGTTCCAATTTCTCCGCAAAGTTGGTTGAGGGTGGTTGTGGATTGTGGTCTTATTGTAAATGAAGTGGATGCAACTGTGGTCCGTCCAGTGGAGGGCTGTGGTGTGAGTGAAGGAGATATGCTTGCTGGAGGTGAAGATAGGGTCGAGTGTGTGTCCTGCGTAGTGTGTGGGGGTGTTAACAAGTTGTTTGAGTCCGAGATTGGCGAGATTGTCCAGAAGGGTGGTATTGTTACTGTCGTTGCTCTTTTCCAGATGGAAATGGAGGTCTCCCAGTAGAATGTATTCTTCGGAGGGGAGGGCGTGTCGGGTGATGAAGTCAGTGATGTCTTCGCTGAATTGTGTACGGGGTCCTGGTGGCCTGTAGAGGAGGGTGCCTCTGAGTGTGGTCTTGGGGTCGGTGTGGATCTGGAAGTGAAGGTGTTCGGCAATAGCGAGGTTGTCTTCTGAGCTGGTTGAGATGCGGATGGTGTTCTTATGGACGATGACGATGCCTCCTCCTGTTTGGTTGGTGCGGTCCTTTTGGATGATCTTGTAGCCGTCCGGGATGGCTATGGTGATGTCTGCAGCTGATGAGGCATTCATCCAGGTTTCTGTTAGGAAGGCGATGTCCGGAGAAATGGTGTCGAGTAGATTCCAAAGGTCGATGGCGTGTTTGTGAACCGAGCGGGTGTTGAGAAGGATGCATTTAAGGTGGTTGGTGTCGGATCTCTATTTGGTGTTTGTTGATTTGGTGTGGGTCTTGATGCAGTTGAATTTGCAGGAGTGGTAGGTGAAGGGTCCATGGGTGTGTCCCGGTGCGGCTTGGGTGCAGTTAGGGAGTCGGCCGGGGTTAAGTGCTAATAGGGGAGAGGCGTCGTATGTAATGCGGGAGGAGTGTGTGATGCGGGGACCAGGGGGTCTGGCGCTGGGCGCGGTCTAGGCGCGGACGGGCTTACCTTTGGCGCACCTTCGGCGTGGACGCTGCGCGTTGGGACATCTGTCATAAATGGATAGTGGAGGGGCGGAGCGTGGGAGGGTCAGCTGGGAGGCGGGAGCAAGGTGCGGGGAGGGTCTGGGACGGGCCAGAACACAAACAAAATGGCAGTAAAGTAAACAAACAAATGTCGCGAGGGTCCCAACAACAGGAGCTGTATTAATAATGGAGCGTTTTGGGGAAAGATTGTTTCAGGCTAGCGGCGGTAAAGCGCTACACCAGTTAAAGCCACAAAGAGCTATACAAAGCAATTCTCTAAGCGCACCACGATCAAAGGACAAGCGTAATGAATGCAGGCACAGAAGCGTTGCAGAGCGCGGTACAGTTTGGTATTTAGATAATATCAATGGCGAGGCACAAATCAGGAGAATGATATGATACCGGGAGAGGAGGTGAGGGGAGCGACCGCTTCTGAGAGGCACAGGACGGTCACAGCTCTCCACGAGGGCGGGCGCAGCCTGTATCTCGGTGGGTGGGAGGATCAGCTGGGAGGCGGGAGCAAGGTACGGGGAGGGTCTGGGATGGGCCAGAACACACAAACAAAATGGCAGTAAAGTAAACAAACAAATGTTGCGAGGGTCCCAACAACAGGAGCTGTATTAATAATGGAGCGTTAGTGGGAAAGATTGTTTCAGGCTAGCGGCGGTAAAGCGCTACACCAGTTAAAGCCACAAAGCGCTATACAAAGCAATTCTCTAAGCGCACCACGATCAAAGGACAAGCGTAATGAATGCAGGCACAGAAGCGTTGCAGAGCGCGGTACAGTTTGGTATTTAGATAATATCAATGGCGAGGCACAAATCAGCAGAATGATACGATACCGGGAGAGGAGGTGAGGGGAGCGACCGCTTCTGAGAGGCACAGGACGGTCATTGGCGCGCCTGGCTGTGATGCATCTCAGGGGGGCTACTTGATCGCACACACTGGCAAGCCATTTGTTGATAGTGTCTGCTTGAGCAGAAGAGGAAAGGTCTTTAATGTCAGGACTTGAGGCCGAGAGGGAGGAGCAAAGGGAAGCCATATCGACATGGTTCCAGTTGCGCGCCCAGGTGTTCCTTAATAGCTGGGGTCTTTTAACAAGAATGGGGTGGAGGGAGAAAGAAACTAAAAAGTTATCAGACCAGGCATATGGAGTGACTGCGGGGGGAGAGACGGGACAATTAAGCAACCAAACCTGGTTCAAAGTGTGGCCGTGAATGTGGGTGGGGGTATGGACATGAGATGAGAAGTTAAAACTGGGGAGAGATTTCGAAAATTCTCTGGACATGTGATCCTCAGCAGGGTCTGAAGGCCAAAAGTTCAAATCGCCTAGCAGGAGAACAGAGGAGTGGTTCACAGCTAGAGTGGCCAGTAATTCCTGAATAGCAGGAATGAAATGAGGCATTGGGTGAGGGGGGCGGTACATGAGCAAACAGATCAAAGGTGTTTGGAAGGATGTAGAGCGGACGACCAAGTAGTCGACCGATGAAATGGGAGGGGTCAATAGCAGCTGGAAATGAAATTCAGATAGAGCAATCAGTGCAACGCCACCACCAACTTTCCCCATGGGTCGATCAGTGCGGAGAGCATAATAGGACGAGGGAAGGGCTGCTAAAATAGTGGGCAGAGAATCCGGGCCAAACCAGGTCTCTGTGAGGAACAAAAAATCCGGTTTGTGAGTGTGGAGCAGAACAGAACAAATAATTCATAATAGTGTTTTACGGCCGACCTGGTATTCAGGAGGCAGACCGAGATGTCCGGGACGACACAGGAAGGGGAGAGCTGCTCCCGTGGGGAAAAAGTGAGGGGAGGGCGGGAAAGGCAAGTGGGGTATAGATGAAGGGATGGGAGGTGTCTGCCTAAGACCGAGGGTAGCAATATGGGCAATGATAGAGGATGCCAGTGGCCACGAACCTTGGAAGGAATGTAGCTGAGCTGAAGAGTAAGTGTAAAAACCGGCATAGTGGGATGCCACTAGCCCCGGCCGGCCGCAGACAGGCTTGCCTTATGGGCGCCTTTGGCGCGTCCGCTGCGCGCTCACATGGGGCGTCTCTTTTCAAGAACAAGGAGCGCAATGACTAGTGCGCTGGCCTGTAGGCCACCACTGCCCCTCCTAAGATGGCGCCCGCAACCCCGTCAGCCCTCCGGAACAAGCGCCACTCAGCCGTGCCGGGGCTAGGGGAGCGGGAAAAGGGCGAGGACGACAGGCAGCGGCAGAAGGTAAGAGGAGCACAAATCGAGATTAAAATTATGCAGCAGTTAAAAATAGCGAGGCAAGCCCACACGCGACCACAGCAGCCGCGAACCCACTGCCACTGGGTATTCAGCGTCCGCTGCGCGCTCGCATGGGGCGTCTCTTTTCAAGAACAAGGAGCGCAATGACTAGTGCGCTGACCTGTAGGCCACCACTGCGCCTCCTAAGATGGCGCCCGCAACCCCGTCAGCCCTCCGGAACAAGCGTCACTCAGCCGTGCCGGACCAGGGCTAGGGGAGCGGGAAAAGGGCGAGGAGGACAGGCAGCGGCAGAAAGTAAGAGGAGCACAAATCAAGATTAAAATTATGCAGCAGTTAAAAATAGCGAGGCAAGCCCACACGCGACCACAGCAGCCGTAAACCCACTGCCACTGGGTATTCAGCGTGTCAGTTTTATCCTAACACAGCATCTAAATAACTTGTAAATGAACAGTACACACATTTCAAAATATATATGATGTGAGGCGGCACTTTTTTGTAATTCAGAAGTGTGATGGAGAAAAAGCACTTTACTTGCTGAAGTGCAAATGATAAATATATGCTGAACCACGATTTCCAGATATCATTTCTAAGCTATATAGTTTTATCAGCAAAACTGAATACCAGGAGGACATTTTGTGGCCATTTCAATGGAAAACGTGCGGTTTGTACATGACAATGTGCTACCACACCATGCTTTCATAATAAATGCATATAAAGTGAGAGTTTTCAAACATGAATTGAGAAACATTCCTACCTAAAACCTGATGACGATGCGGTTAGTGAACTAAAAGGGAAGTCAGAGGTTATGAGTAGATTCTTATTATACATGGAGCAAAAAATAGTTTTTTTGTACTGCAGACATGCTTAGCTCAACTTTCTGAAGATGTCTAATATGTGATAATGAGGAAAAAGGTGGTTCAGTGAAACAAAATTTGCCCAGGATCACACACTTTGAGACCAATTTATGGGTCAAGAATATACCAATAGGGTCGAGTAGACTGCTCAGGTGTGTGCACCTGCAGGTCTGGTAACATTTTAGGATGTTTCGAGGCCTGCCAGAGCCAAATTATCATTCTCCTCTAGTAATGGAATGCCTTCTTGGAGAGTTATCACTAAAGTGAAGTCCTATTTTGTCACCAGAAAGTACACTCCTGTATCATGTTTGGGAAGTGGTCATATTTTACATCCTTAAGTAGTAGTTCCTGAACTTCCTGTTGCAAGACTTTTATATGATCGGTTTTGTAATGCAACTTCGTTGGTTTTATTGTGGAGTGGTGTCCTTATGAACTATATGCAATATCCAAATGTTATTATCCACGTTTTTCTACAGTCATTTACTTTGCCCAATACTGGAATTATGAGCGGTTGCATGGAATGAGAATGGCACTTAATGGCAGGTAGGTTCAGGTTTATAATTAGGGCTCCTGGTTTTATGGTATTTATTTTTAGGCCATTTCCGTCTGTATTTATCCATATTTATTTTTTGGTCTATTTATCTGTATTTATCCATAATTATTTTGTGTTTTGCATATAAAGGAAGTTGTACAACTGTACATTTCCATATCTATTTAACTGATAGACGTGCACTCATACTTTGAGGTCGGCCGTGTTTTAGCTATTTAAGATGTCAAATATTACATAACAATACATCCACTGGAAAATACTTGCATTATACCATAAATGTATGTCGACATATGCTGTTATTTAAAAAAAAATCATCCTGTTTTTTTTATTTCCCATGCTGCCCATCTGCTTGCCTATAATTCCTGAAAGGCAGCATGGAGAGCCACCTAAAAGAAGCACAACTTTCTGTATTTATCCACCTTTAAAAATAAATGGACAGAAAACACATTGTTTTCTGTCTGTATTTATCTGTAAAAATCCGTAAAGATGGAAAACAGGGAGCCTTATTTATAACATAGATCACTCATATTTCCCCTTCCTCTAAAGCTTAGCCTGTTTTTTCATGGTTCCCACCGTGCCTGCTTATAAAAGGGTCTCGGAGTGGATGCTTTTTCAGGAAATGTTTTATGGAGACGCCTACACTGTACTCTTCTGTCAAGCAAAGCTCCTCTGGGAAAGGAAAACATATTTCCAATGTAACTATTGCTTTTACTGTCTTCTTTGCTTTTTCAGTATTGCACTGACATTCCATGGTTACATGTCTCTGGATTTAAGACTTCAGTGCAGGCAAATGCAATCAATACTCCTTCGATAGCAGAACATTTATTTGGACCTAAAGTCGATTAACGGTTGGAACACATGAAAAAGCAGATGTATCTGACAATTTCAAGTTTTAAATACAATGATGCTAAAATATTTCCTACCACATTATGATGAAGGTACGTACATACAGGTCAGGTAAGAGGAACAGAGCCCTTCTTTGACCAGCAGAGAGCACCAAGTGATTATGAACATTTGACATCCATAATTGGCACGTCACCAATACAAGAATGTTCTAATTCATTGTCAGCATTTTTAAGAATATTGATTTAAGTTTTAATAGAAAACTGCACACAATATGTCTAACACTAACAACGTTATTGAGGTTAACGCCTCAATCAACGGCTTGTGCAGCCGAAGGCAAATCCTTGAATGGTAGCGGTCTTAAAAGTATTACATTCATGGGCTTTTAGCTCCATTAATAGAACAGACCACAGCACTAGAACCAGCCACAGTACTGGCACTATTAACAGAGGTCGAGGCCGATCTACTGGAAGATTCACAAACACAATCAGCAGTTGAAAAATATGAAAATAAAACTTTAATTGTGAGAACACATGGCTACTCTAAGTCATGCTCAGGCACTGTGAGTCTCTACATCATTGCGTTGACACACACATTTATAGTTTGAAAAGACTTGTAAAACATGTCCTTGCTCTTCCCTTCATTATTTTCAATATTCTTCAGAAAGCTAAAGCTGGATTTAGTCAGTGGTGGTTTTTAATCATTCACAAGGTTCCAGAACACTCCACTGAGGTACTCTACAATCAATTGACTAACCCTGTGTCACAATTTGACTCTCCCCCTAAAATCCACGTAAATCCGTTATACTCTTGTCCTTGCTCCCTTTGACTTTTATTGTTCCACTATCAACTTTCTTCACACGACTCGTACCATAATATGGTTTGTGTTCCAAAAGCCTCTCCGCCCAAGGCGTGCACCATTTTCCCCCAATTCACATCTTGTACTGTTCCCATCCTCACAGTGTGATTCCATTGCAAATGGTATCCACCCTTCAGAGAGGATACCCTCTTCCTTCGCACCTCCACTCACATTACTCTTTTCGGGTCAATCTTCTCAAGGTGAACAAGAGGTTTCAGCTGCTCTGCGAAGTTACGCATCTCATCTGAGATGACATCTTGTCCAGCTGGGGCCACCACACTCACTTCCACCAGATAAGAGAGAGACAGTGCCTCAATGCTGTCTGTGCTTCCTGGAACTAGCAAGCGGAAGATCTTGTACACTACAAGCTTCATGCTGCCCCGCCGGAAGATATGCCCCTGGGCCACAAATTCATGATCCAGGCGGAAGCCCATCTCTAGCAAGAACTCTGTCAAGTTGTCTGATGTGGCAATGTCCAGACAGTTGCGCACCAGTGCATGCCGGCTCTTGTCCCCCATCTCAGGCTGACCCAGATAGCGGAGGTGCCAGGGCATACTGGGTTTATCCATGGAGCGCCTTGCCCGCAGAACAAAAGGACTGCCCTGCTGGCCCTTCAGCAGAAAAACCATTTCATGGTCTTGAAAAGTTTCAGGCTCCATGTTGTCACAGAGGCCGCGAAGTCGGTGCAGGAGGCTCTCAAGGCTTTGATCCAAGACGCTTCCTGATGGAACAGAAATGACAATCCACTTTATTAAAGTATATTCACATTCATATTGAAATGTTTTTTCCACAGAAAAGATTAAGCTTTCTCTTAAAAGCGAGTAGCTTGAGTGGGTGAGTTTCTTAACATCTTTCACTGAAGCCGTTATAAGCCAGAGAAACACTAATAGTCTAGCGGCAAAAAGTGGTAGGATGCAGAGTTCTACATTACACTTACCTGCTTAACCAAACTTATGCAATCATACAAAAATCACTGTGTAACAATGCATCAATTGCCTCAAATACACCAATTAGAAGAGCTCAGAAGTAGTATGAAAACCCCTAATAAGTGCTACACAACATTTTTCAAAAGAGGTAGTGTTTCTGTAATCCTTTCTAGTTATTAAATCATGCATACAAAAGGATTATATAGTTACCAGTGACAGTGCATACATTTAATGAAATGACTCATCGTTACAGACTGGAGACACAATTTACTCTCTTTCCATTTCTACTCCCAAAGACTCCATTTGTGCTCAACAGGTGAGCATCTCAGAAGCCCAGAACTACATTAGGCATATTCAGAGATAGAATAAATATCCAAATCAAGACAGAGCAACAGCACACAGAGCCCACGAGGTCCTCCCAATCCTGTCATGTTCTGCCTTGTTTTCATACACGGAACCAGTATGACCTCATACTTCAGGCTGATTTCTCAGGTTTTCGGTCTTGGGCTACATCTTTAAATGTGTTCAGTGTTCTGGTGTCCCCAACCTCTGTTGGGAGTCTATCCTAAATGCTTTTACCCATTTCCATAAGCCACCAGCTCCAGCCTGTTATAGTGACCTTGAATTATGGGTACTAGCAACTTTTAAAAAATTCAGTCTTTTTGCTATGGTTATCTTCTTTTTCGACCTTTAAGACATCTATCTAACTCGCCCTCCACTCCCCCCATCACTGTGACACATGCAAACCTTAGATGGGCAGGAGTCATACAAATATGCAATTTAATCATGGCGTGCAACAAACTAGCCCCGATTAAAAACTCACGCCGAAACAGGAAATTTCCATCAGCACAATGGTTTACAGAGCCCCTTCGAATTCAGAGACAGCATTGTAGGAACCTTGAAAGGAAGTGGCGCCGGCAATACAACCCCACTGATAAAACAAATTACAAAAACGCTCTTTCCATTTACAAAAAACTTATAAACTCAGAAAAAAGTCGCTATTACACCGCTCAAATCAACCAGGCAAAAAACTCAGCAGGAGAACTGTTTCAGGTGGTTACCCATCTGTCCAATCCACCTGCCCCACGACTAGAAGGCTGACAATCCCTAGCAGATGATTTGGCCAGCTTCTTTGAGGATAAGGTTAGCTCCATTTTTTCGACTTTTTCCCATTCATCCTCTCTCCCCACCCTGACATCACCTCCTATAAACAATAATGTCAGCTTCACATCTTTCAATCAGACTAATCAAGAACAAATCCGACATCTGGTAACTAGCACTAAATCGGGATCTCCCCTAGACCCATGCCCTCCAGCTATTCTGAATCTTATCCCAGAAACCATCTCCCCCGCGTTATCTACTATCTGTAACGACATGTTTTCTACAGGCATTTATCCATCGGTCTGGAAAGAGGCAATCATTAAACCTCTCCTCAAGAAACCAACGTTGGACCCTCTTCTCCCTGCTAGCTATAGACCCATCGCCTGCCTTCCCTTCCCAGCTAAGATCTTCGAGAAGGTAATGAATACCCAACTCTCTAAATACATCAATGACAACGACCTTCTAGACGACACTCAGTTCGGCTTCAGGCAGGGCCATGGAACGGAAACTGCACTGCTCAAGGCAGCAGATGAGATCAGAACAGCTATGGACAAAGGAGGCGCGGCGGTCCTAATACTACTGGACCTTTCCGCTGCATTTGACACGGTCGATCATGTCACTCTGATCGACCGTGTCTCAGCTTTAGGCATAAGAGACAAGGCCAAAGACCTTATCGCCTCATTTTTAGCCAACCGCCCACAAACAGTCAAGATGGGTAACTTCACCTCCCAGACCTTTTCCCTCCCCTGCGGAGTTCCACAGGGTTCCTCGCTAAGTCCGACACTTTTTAATATCTATGTGTCGGACTTGGCGAGAGTAATAAAATCCCATGGAATTGCCCTCACAACGTATGCTGACGACACCCAATTAGTGCTATCAGTGCACAATGACGGAACATTTGTCGCAGCAAATTTTCAAGAAGGGATGAAGGCGATAGGCTCCTGGATGTCATCTAACTGCCTCAAGCTGAACTCCAACAAAACGGAGGTGATGACATTCGGGAGCTTGCAGCCGGCCTGGTCCCCCCAGTGGTGGCCATCTCAGATGGGCACGCCCCCCCAGCCAGTAGTCAAGGTACGAAATTTGGGAGTCACTTTTGATAACAAATTGACGTTCCTCCACCACGCCAATTCTGTGGTATCCTCTGCTTTCTTCATCCTAAAAAGAATAAAGAAACTCCTCCCCTACCTGCCACAATCCGCCGGTAAAACATTGATCAGTACCCTAGTGTTCTCCAGAACCGATTATTGCAATTCCCTATTGCTGAATGCTCAGGAAAAGGTACTTAATAAGCTCCAGACGGTACAGAATGCCGCGGCCAGAATTCTCCTATCCATCCCCAAATTCACCCCTACCTCCCCTTACATCAAAAAATTACACTGGCTCCCCATCAGGAGCCGAATAAAGTTTAAGGCACTCTGCATAGCCTATAAAACCTTGAACAATCCCGGACCATTGTTCCTAAAAAAAGCCCTCTGCCCAGTGGAACATCAGAGAACATTACGGTCGGCATCAGCCCACCTGTTAAAAGTCCCACGGACAAAAAAAACCAACTGGGGAGACAGATGCTTCACCATCGCAACTGCCAAACTATGGAACACTCTGCCTCTCCACATTAAAACTGCCCCCACGCTGCTAAAATTTAGAAAAAGTCTCAAAACCTGGCTGTTTACCTCCTAAATTCTTCCCCTACTGAAGTGAAGATCTGTAACATTAGCGCCGAGACACCCGTATGGGTAATTGATGCGCTCTAAAAATTGCGATAAATAAATAAATAAATAAATAAATCACCACAGTCGACCAAATTAGGTTTTATATACTTGGCAATCAGTAGAGGATCCATGAGCCACACTCATGTGGACGAGGATTGTAGGAGAGCAAGGGTATCGCTTACCTTGTAGTAAATATTCCATCATGTTAATGGCACCTCCAGATACTGGCATCACACTTACAGGGGGGGCCTCCATAGTGTATACGCCTGAAACAGAAAAGGTAAAACCGCTTAATAAATTTAAAGCAGAATAAAAAAAACCTTAATCTCTATGACTATGATTGATAATAGCTCAATATTTATTGAGGTATGGATTACATTTACCTAACTGTGCCCTACCCCTTTAAACTGTAGTAAACTCTTCCATTATCAACAAACACCTCGGGTATTAACATCCCAAAGATAAAGACCAGAGATCTTTATCTCTGAAGTGTGCCTCACTGGTTAGAGGAGGCAGACCTGGAAGCAGAGGTCAGCCCGGGACCAGGGTGCAATTCCGGCTTGGCGGGGTCTTGAGTTCTAAAAATGTCCATGGACTCGACAATTCTCGCTCCGGTGCCTACTCGATTCACGGGTTCACACTCTGCGACTCTGGGCAATAGCTTGCTTACTCTCCACAACGGCCCCTCGCAGCGGGATGCATGGCTTTCACCTTGCGGATACCCTGTCGGGGTTATCTCTCAGGGGAATACCAGGACGGGTTCCCTAAGCAAGCGCTTAGAAACCGCTTGGTGATTTGCGCTATATAAATTCCTGTACATTTATCATGTAACTAAAGCAGGAAGATCCCAGATCCTTCCACGTTCTCTTTTTGGGAAAATATAATAGTGTCTCTAGTTCATTAGGGACAAGTACATCTGGTTGTCAAACACCACCTGTCACATCCCAGCATCTGCAAGACCTTTTAAAGGTCGATCCCTTCACTCACTGATTGAATGATAAGTCCACATGCAAAAGACCTTTCCAGGCGAGCAGAAAAAATAACAAAAATATTGTCAGGAGTGATTTAAGGCCACTCAAAAGCACATGTGTCCCTGGCCAAAGGAACGGACATTTGATGACAAAATATTAGAGCACATTGTTACACTACTTTAATATGCAGGAACTGAATTGCAGAAGCGAGAAGCCACCTTTGCTATATGGTGAGGTTTTTTTAAGTGAGAAATCTAAGGACTCCTTAAATGTTGATTCCACTAGTACCCAGTCAGCTCCCCACCTCCCTATGATTCAATGAGTACTTCCCCTAAGGTACATGGTATTTATCCACTGACACAGCTACAGGAAGCTGCAGTAGGATTTGAGAATCCTGAAGTTGAGACCCCTTCACAATCCCCAAAGGGATCCCTTAAAATTAGCCTGCTAATGTCAAAGCCAGGACACACGAGTATTCCCAGACAGCAAGTAAGAGTGGGTGACTCAGTTTTCAGGACAATTAGAAGCACAATTTAAACTGCTTTTAGAACCAGCCTCTCCCTGGAAGGGTAAAGGTGAAGAGAAGGAGACAGTGACGATCAGTCGCATGTTTCATCAGGCACATTGCAACTAATACAGAAGAGAGATGCAACAGGAAGAGTAGTTAGGGAGCGAATATCTACCCCACAATGGAGAGATGCAGATGACGCTGGATGGAATGACAAGGCTGTTAGTAAGGCGCTATGGCCAGTATCCCAAGAAAGAGATGAAGATTTTAGAAGGGCTGAAGATAATGTACCACCTTGGCAGAAGGGGAGTGGAATAGTTTCACCGGAAAGCGTTCAGGAATTGGTATCACAAATTGAAGACAAAAGGAATGTGAGGGAAGAGAGGAATATGCTACTTACCAGTATGCATCTGTTCTTGGCATGTAGGGCTGCTGACATTCATATCTTGTGCATAGATCGCCGCCTAGTGTTGGGTCCGGATGATTGCACTTGTTGCCTTGGAAGAGTCTTCGAAGTATCACAAGATAAGTGACTCCTCCCTGGACTACAGTGCGCATGGGCATATTCTCCATCCTCAGATTGTTTTTCGCCATTGTGGCAGAGATAGAGATAGTAAAGTAAGAGATGGCCATGCCAGAGAGAATGCTGCAGCTGCTACAGGCACCGGGGAGGAGGGTGGGCGATATGAATGTATACTGGTAAGTAGTATATTCCGTTCGAGGCATGTGGGCTGGTGAATTCATATCTTGTGCATAGACTGTATAGCAGTATCTCCTCTAGCGGTGGCTACCTGTGTCAGCTGCAGCAGTTTGAAAAAGAGTTTTGAGGACAGCCTGGCCTACAGCAGCTTGCTGTTTTGTTTGCACATCTACACAGTAGTGTTTTGTGAAAGTGTGTATGGTGGTCCATGTGGCTGCCTTACAGATATCTTCAAGAGGAATATTTCCTAGGAAAGCCATGGATGCCCCCATTTTCCTTGAGGAGTGTGCTCTTGGGGGACGGTTAAAGTGCGTTTTGCCTTTTGATAGCATATTTGAATGCATTTAACTATCCATCTGGCTATTCCTGATTTTGAAATTGGATTTCCTTTGTGTTGTGGTTCAAAGGCGACAAACAGTTGTTTTGTTTTCCTAAAGGATTTAGTTCTGTCCACATAATAAAGTAGAGCTCTCTTTACGTCTAGTGTGTGCAGGGCTCTCTCAGCTACTGACTGTGGATTTTGAAAGAACACTGGCAGTTCTATCGATTGGTTGATATGGAAATTGGATACAACCTTAGGCATGAATTTAGCGTTTGTTCTAAGGACCACCCTGTTGGCATGTGCCTGCATGAACGGTTCTTGAATTGTTAGCGCTTGTAATTCACTCACTCTTCCGAGTGAGGTGATGGCCACTAAGAATGCAACTTTCCAAGTTAGGAATGGTAGTTCGCATGAATGTAAAGGTTCGAAAGGAGGGCCCATGAGTCTGGTAAGCACTATATTGAAATTCCAGACTGGGGAAGGGGTGTGTCTAGGAGGAATCACCGTTTTCAAACCCTCCATGAAAGCTTTGATTGCAGGTATTCTAAACATTGAAAGGTGTTGCCTGTTTTGAAGGTATGCTGCTATGGTAGCAAGGTGTAGTCGTATTGAAGAGTATGCTAAGTTACATCTTTGTAGATGCAGCAGGTAACATATAATGTTTTGTATTGAAGCGTCTAAGGTTTTTTTTTGGTTATTGTTGCAGTAAATAACAAATCTCTTCCATTTAGCTGCATAGCACGCTCGTGTGGTTGGTTTTCTTGCCTCCCTAATGATATTCATGCAATCTGGGGCAAGTTAAGGTATCCAAACTCTAAGACCTCAGGAGCCAGATCGCTAGGTTCATTTGATTGGGATCTGGGTGTCTGAGTTCTCCATGGTTCTGAGTTAGAAGATGAGGTGCAAGGCGCAATCTTTGATGAGGAACTACTGATAGTTCCAGGAATGTCGTGTACCATGGTTGTCTCGCCCATGTGGGAGCAACCAGGATTAGTGTGAGGGAGTGTTGCCGCAGTTTGCGAGCCACCAGCGGGATCAGTGGTGCAGGGGGAAAAGCGTACGCAAATCTGCCTGACCAGTTCATCCATATCGCATTGCCCTGTGACAATGGATGTGGGAACCTGGCGGCAAAGTATTGGCATTTCGAATTTCTTTTGTGGCGAACAGGTCTATTTCTGGGTGACCCCACTCCTCGAAGAATGGCTGAAGGACCTGGGGGTGAATCTCCCATTCGTGTAGTTGCTGGCTGTGCCTGCTGAGCAAGTCGGCAACTTGATTGTCCTTCCCTGGAAGGTGTTCTGCTAGTAGAAAAATGTTCTTTGGGATCGCCCACTTCCAGATACTTTGTGCCAGATGGGACAGCTGTGGAGAGTGCGTTCCTCCCTGTTTCTGGATATAGTACATCGCGGTCATGTTGTCCGTCCGGATCAACACCGTCTTGCTGTAAAAGTATTTCTGGAATGCTTTCAGGGCTAGGAATATTGCTAGCAATTACAGTTGGTTGATATGCAGCCTTTTCTGTTTGCTTGTCCAGAGCTCTTGTACTGTGTATTGAAGGAGATGGGCTCCCCGGCCTGTCAGTGATGTGTCCGCTGTTAGTACTAGTTGTGGAACCGGCTCTTGGAACAGTCGCCCCTTGGAAAGGTTTTGTGGGTTCCACCACTGCAGAGAGTTGTGAGTGCGATTGTCCACCAACACTAGGTCTTTTAGTTGTCCTTGAGCCTGGTTCCATTGCCGTGCTAGGCATTCCTGCAATGGGCGCATCTGAAGTCTGGCATGGGGGACAATGAATATGCAGGAGGCCATCATGCCTATGAGCTGCGTGGACTTGAGCCGGCAAAGAGTGTTGCGGCAGGAATTTGCGAATGAGTGTCTGCATACTGGCTATCCTTGCTGAGTTTGGATATGCCTTTGCCACTGATGTGTTTATGGTGGCTCCCAGGTACTGCTGTGTGTGTCGGACGGTTGCAGATGTGATTTTGCATAGTTGATTGAAAAACCTAAGCTGTGTAGCAGCTGGATTGTTTGAGACGTGTGTGCTGCACATTGTTGGTACGATTTTGCTTGTATTAGCCAATCGTCCAGCTAAGGGTACATATGGACGTGCTGCCTCCTGAGATTTGCTGCCACTGTCGCTAAGCATTTTGTAAACACTGTTGGAGCCGTGGTAACCCCGAAGGGCAAAACCTTGAATTGGTAGTGTTGACCCTCTATTGCAGGGGTCTCCAAACCGGTCCTGGAGGGCCGGATCCATGCCAGATTTTTTGGATATCCCCATCGAGATACATGTAGTTATTTTAAAAATCTGGCATGGATCCGGCCCTCCAGGACCGGTTTGGGGACCCCTGCTCTATTGTGAATCTGAGGTATTTTCTGTGGGATGGATGGATGGGTATGTGGAAATACGCATCTTTGAGGTCCAGTGTTGCTAGGAAATCCCCTTCTTGTAGGACGGGAGCACTTGTTGTAGTGTTATCATATGAAAGTGCTCCGACAGTATGTATTGGTTTAGGGGTCTGAGGTCCAATATTGGTCTGAGAGAGTCGTCCTTTTTGGGAATAAGGAAATATAGGAAGTATACTCCTGTTCCTCGCTGTTGGAAAGGGGCTTGCTCTATGGCCCCCTTTTCTAGCATGCAGTTCTCCTCTTGTTGTAACAGGGTGATGCGTTCTTTGGACATTGGACGATGTCTGGGTGGTATGTTTGGTGGTGTAGAAGTCAGTTCTAGGCAGTAGCCAGACTGGATGATTTCTCTTACCCACCTGTCTGTGGTAATTGCGTTCCAGACAGGTAGAAACTGTTGTAGTCTGCCTCCGACCGGTGTTAAGTGGTCTGGAGGTAGTGTAACAGAGTCACTGCTTTGAGGCAGTGGAGGTTCTGGTGTTATTGCCTCCACGTCCTCTTCCTTTGGTATTGTTACCTCTGTAGACTACTTTTGGCTTAGTAGCTGGTTTTTTCGGCTCAGGGCTTTTTTTCGGGTCGACCGTGACTTTCGGTTCGACGTGGTTTTTGTGCTCCGTAGGCTTCTTAGGAGGAGTGCCCTTTTCAGGGTCGATGTTCCTGTTTGGATCGACTGCTGACTTCTGGATTAATGTTCTTTGCAGAGTCTATTGTATTTTTTGGATCGACTGGTGTTTGTGGAGCCGGTGTCTTCGGGCCGATAGGTCGTTCTGGCCTCGACGCGGGCTTAGGTACGGCGTCTTTTGCCGGGTCGACAGATTTTGGTGCCGAAGGCTTGTTTGGGTTGGCAACCTTCTTTGGTTCGGCGCCCTTTGGTTGTGTGGCCTTGTTCGGTTCGACAACCACTTTTGGATCGACAAGTTTGGGCTGCGCGGCCCTCTTGGGGTAGACAGTCTTTTTCGGCTCGACGCTATTTGGCTCTGCGGCCGTTTTCGGATCGACGCCCTTCGGGTCGACGACCTTCTTTGGCTCTGGAACCTTCTTTGGGACAATGTTACTGGGCCCTGCTGTTTAGGAAGGTTTCGGTTTCGCTTTTGGTTTCGGAGCAGAGCCGGATGGTGGGGCAATCGAAACTCTTTTCTGATCTTCGCTAAGGCCCTTTGGTGATACCTTGACCGGAGCCGTAGGTAACGGGGTAGATGGTGTCGGGGGCAGGGTACCCACGATTTGTCCCGGTGGAATGTCGTCATCGGAGTCTGAGTAGTCCTTGACGGTGACTATCTCTAGGTCAGAGTCTAGCGCTTCTTGTAGATCAAGGTTATTATCGTCCGGGTCTGGTGCCTGTCGCTGCATTTCTTACCTGGCGGCACGTCAGTTCCGAATAGTTTTCTTCAATCGAAACTGTGCGCAGGCTGGACAGCTTTCCTCCTTATGGTCTGGGGAAAGGCACTTGTTGCCTACTGAGTGCTTATCAGTATGTGGGAACTTGGAGTGGCATTGTGGGCACCTTTTAAACGGGCTTCTTTCCATCGACGGTCAGTTCACATGGCGTCGAAAAGGCCAAACGGCCCACGTCGACGACCGCTTGGAGATGGAAGGCTGGATCGAGTAGAGAGGTACCGAGCGAGAACAATACCGTCGAATGGAAGGTCTTTTGACCTTTAGAAAAGTTTTGTTTTAGATTCCAAGTTGGCGTATAGGAGTTTGCATCCGAACCCAATGGCGGAAAAAACAATCTGAGGATGGAGAAGATGCCCATGCGCACTGTAGTCCAGGGGAGGAGTCACCTATCTCGTGATACATTGAAAACTCTTCCAAGACAACAAGTGCAATCATCTGGACCCAACACTAGGCGGCGATCTATGCACAAGATATGAATTCAGCAGCCCACATGCCTCGAACAGAATATTGTGATGATCTTTCAGGGCAGATTCATGGAAGTTTTAGGATGATGTCAAATAGGGTAGTCAATACATAGGCATATTGACAACATGGGTGAAATACTTTGATCGAGAGGCAAGGTGCTCTACTTAGGATAATAAAATTCAAGAAAGGCCCCTTATTGATTTTAACCATACAAAGGGAGAGATGGGATTTCCTAATCGCACCAACAGTAGAGGAGGAGAACAGAATATGTTCTCGCTAGGAAACCCCATGCACCTGAGCTTGAGCGGTTGCAGTTTCCAGGAACACCTGGCCAGCCAGCCCCCAGGATGGGGTCTTGCAAAGATAAGGGAGGATTGACTCTGCATATTAGACCAACAGAGCAGATGAGTGTACCATCAGTTTTGCACGGACCTGATCTCACACCTACTGAGATAGTTGCTGAAGGAGAAAACTGCTGGTACAGTGTTGTACCCTATAAGGGCAATTTAGCAGGATGGACTGAAGATTTAGCTCCACAGATGAGCACATTACCACTAGAAGGAACCTTTGAACTACATGACATGGCACATGCTGAGGACTGCATTCTTTATGGCAAAGAAGATCTAGACTGGGATTATCCCCAAATGAGGAAAGGTTTACAAATATGACAAAAATATGCCAGCACAACCCCCAACATTCTGTCACTCCCATATATATCAGATTCCCCTGATACATAGGGACCTGTGGCACCTCATTATGTTCCTCTGCCACAAATGGACAAGGGGTATCATAAAAATGTATTACCACCACACAGAGGGAACAGGGAATGTATTAGTGCTTTTGAAAAGTAACTGCAGGCATTACCTTGGCAGTAGGGGACAAAAGGTTTATTCAGCTCTCTTATAGGAGATGAGACCAATACTGTTTTCCATAAGCCTGGAGGAATGTTACACTCACTGACACTAGGTATGATGGTTCCCCATTCAACTCAGTTTTTTAAAACTTATTTTTATCTTGGGATACACTTAGCAACAATATATAATAAGAGCATATACTTCATATATACAGTACATATTTTTAATTGTCAACATATGACAGTAGTATGCCTGAGCATGTATTACAGTCAAAATGCAAAAAAAAGCTGCACATCCCTATTTTTAGGCAAATAAGTCCATTAAACACATAACCAATAAAAGAGAAAACTGAGCAGCAATTGGCAGAGCAGCACTCATCACATATCTTCTAACATCAAGGACCAATGTGATTTTACAGTTATCTCCATCCTGCCCCCTCCTCTAATGGAACTTCGGTGTACTTGAGCTTGCCCATCCCATTCAACTTAGTTGTGACAGTAGTTTGGGATCAGTAGAGGAAAATGTATCCTGAAAGGCCAGACATTGGGTCCCTCATGGCTTGATCAATGCAGCTGGATGAGGACCCTGCTCAGTTTCTTAGCAGGATGAAGGAAAAATTGACTTGAGAAGTAGGTTAGGGTTGGGAAGTAACAGGGGGAAATGCGTGTTGTTTTACAACGTAGTGTTGAAGGGTGTACCCTCTGATGTACTGGATAATCTAGACTATATAGTGGCATTGGAAGCCAAGCCATGGATAGAGATACAGGCACATATATTCCAGTTTTGTAAGAAGCAGCAGGTGAAAGAGAGAAACAAGCAGGAGGTTACAGAGAAAGCAGCAGCTAAGTTAATGCAGCGAAAGTTGGCAAAAAAAAGGAGTAGTGGAAAGAGCTGTAGTACGACTAAGGGATTGGTCCAAGGACTACCCAAAAATAGTACCCACAACAGCAGGAAGTAGCACAAGGGCACAAGGAAGTAGCAGGCGAGGAGGTATAGAAAGAGTCAGGATAGGTCCACAAAGGTTGGATCAAACATTTAATTACTGTCACAGATATGGACATTTCTTTAGAGATTACAGGACTAAGAGATGGGATGAACAAAATGGAAGGACAGGAGTTTACCATCAGCCAGGAAATACAGGAGTGAAGCCACAGTCAAGCCCGCAAATAATATATGTATCCCAGACACCACCACAAAATGAACAGCAACCAGTAATGCCTCAAGTGTAATGAATGCCGCCACAGCAAAGTTACCAAGCACCCCCAATGGCAATTCCACCCCAAAGTGGACAGGGAGGTGTGATTGTGAGAGGAGGACAAATTATGTGGGAGGATATCCACAATGAATGTGCCCACAGAGTAGTACCGTGTGTCCAGTACTGTCAGTAACACACAGGCCAGATGAGGAACCCACTGTGACAGAAGCCATCAATGACAAGGGGTATGCATTACTAATAGATACAGGAATAATCCAATCTTGTATTAGAGAGGGAGACTACCAAGTTCTATAGAGCAATGGACACAACCAAGGATTCTCTGGGGCAGTAATGCGATTTCCATTTACTAAACAAGTGGAGATGGAAATAGGAGGGAGGTTCATTGATGGCTGTTTACAGTTCTCTCCAGCAGCCCCAACTAATCTATTGGGGAGAGATCTTATGACCACATTAAATATATTATTAATTTTGAGCCTGAAGGAACTAGGATTTGTTCTACCCCTGGAAATCCACCTTCCAGGATTGTGGCTGTTAACAGTAGATTCTACTACTAGAGATCACATCAGCGCTTGAACCACTGATATAGAAGCATTCACTACAGCAGTGTATACAATAATAGCAGAGACACCAAGGTTACTAGGAAGAGCGGTCCAGATAAATAGTTTCTTTTCCAGTGACAAGGTCAACATTCATGTATACTGGACAATTAATTGATACTGCAAATAGAAGCTTGAGCAATAATACCAACCAATGAAGCACTGATAGCCAGTGATCATAACGTTGTCTTTTGGGCATGTGTTCTATTCATTGAGCCAGGTAAAGGGTTGGGGAAATACTGGATGATGAACCGTTTAATCATGAGTCCAAGTAAACATTTGTAGTCTTTCAGGATGACATACCGTTGAGGACAGTATTGGAAGTAAGGACACCCACATCAGAGACCGCTTTCGATTCTGTTAGGGAGGCAGATCTTTCCCATGTACCAGACACTTTGTGGACCAAGGGTCTCCATGATATAGGCAGTATTTGTACATTTACACCATTTAGAACTACACTAAAGGAAGGTGCTATTCTTCCTAGCGTGAGACAGTATCCTTTTTCTAAAGAAGCAGATGAGGACATCGCTGCTTCTATACAGGCCTCACTAGCGCAAGGTTTGACTTACCCTGGAGTATCTCCTTGTAACACCCCAATGTATCTGCTAACGAAATCTAAGGGTAATACCTGGCATATGGTTCAAGACCTGCGCTCCCCGAATGATGTAGTAATATCAGAATTTCCAATTGTTTCCAACTTTTCCATCATTTTGACAAATATTCCTCAGGATGCAAAATGTGTCTTTGTTATAGATTTCAAGAGTGCCTTTTTAGCATCCCTCTCCATCCAGACAGCCATTATTTGTTAGCGTTTACCTATTGCGGGACTCAGTATTTGTATTTACGTTTACCTCAAATGGTATTGTGAGTCCCCTAGTGTTTTTAACAGAGTGGTGCAAAATAATATGTCAAACTTTCAGCGTGACCGTACATTATTGCAGTATGTCAAAAAGCAGTATAGGAAAGATACCATGTCTTGTTTGGTTACTCTCCCATTGACAGGATACAAGGTAGAGAGAGAGAGACAAAGTTCAGAATTGTCAGGAGGAAGTCCATTACTTAGGACATTTACGGTCAGCTTCTGGTCGACAAGTGACTCCTGAGACAGCCGCATCTATATGTCAAATGACTGATTCAGAAACTGTTAAAGGAATGCAGAAGTTTCTTGGTCTCTGTAATTATGGGAGACAATGGGTCTTTGATTACAGCACTCTAATAGCCCCTTTGCTGGCTTCTATTAAACATGTGAAAGACAGACACAATTAGATAATGTGGAACACAGAAATGAGGGAGACTGTCCAAAAATTGAAGACTGAGATAACAGATGCCCCAGTTTTGGGTACTCCTGACTACACCAGGAGTTTTATCTCTTTTGTCATTGCAATGGTAAAGTGATGACAGCTATCCTTTTGCAGAAATATTCCTTAGGGCATAACCCATTGTATATTTTAGTGGACAGTTAAATTCAGAGACGAAAGGACATTATCCTTGCAAGCAAGCTCTTGCAGTGCAGAAGAGAACCCCATTGTTATGGGGGCACCTTTGACGCTCTATGTAGAACATACAGTGTTTGCTATCATTCAGAAGGCTAAGACTACTCTAACTACACAGAGTGTGTCAGGATATGAGGTGATAATATCACTACCACCCATAAAGGCTGAGAAGTGTCATACAGTGAACCCTGCGACATTCTTTGTTCATTCTATATTACACTCGGAGGATGATGGCCATGATTGTGCAACGTATATTCCTAAAGAATATAGTCATGCAACAGAGGATCCTATTCCAGATAGCAAAGTCTATTTTGTTGATAGTTCTACTGTTGACCAAGATACAGGAGTAAGACATACAGGTGCAGCAGTAGTTGGGAGAACATCAGCATGATTTTCAGACAAACTTCACATAGTAGAGTAATTACCACTACCAGCACATTATTCTGCACAAGCAGCAGAGTTGATAGCCTTGATAATGGCTGTTAAGCAAGGAGTAGGAAAAGTCATCACAATCTATTCAGATTTGGCTTATGTGACTACCACTGTACATTCTAGCATTATGAAATGGAGCAGGAGAGGTTTCCTTAAGTCAGACGGAAGTCCTGTTATGCATAGGAATCTTTTAGAGGCTTTAATAGACACTTGCGTTACCACAGGCAGTGGCAGTTGTGAAATGAGTGGCACACACGAATGGACAGGAGTTTGTGTCACAAGAAAATTAACTAGAAAAAACGGGAGTCAGGTCCTGGGACGTGCGGTTGGCTGGACCATAAGTTATATTTTATAAAAAACAGAGTGCCAGTCACACAATTATTTCAAATCCTCTTCTTTTGAGGAAGAAACCAAGTGAAACTCATGAAGACTCATGTCCCATGCGGTCTGACTAGTTAAACAAGATAAGTAATTATGCCTACATTTACCTTTAGACATACAGCTAAAGGACCGCAGCCTAAAACTCAATCTTCCTGCAGACCGGCAATTGCTGGCGACCAGGTAAGAAGAGTAACATTGTAACTGTTTAGTTGGAAGCAAAGGATTTCTAAAAACAAAAAAGCTAAAACTAGCTTTGTTTTATACACTTTTTAGATATGTTCTTTAAAGGCAGAGCCCTGAGGAGAATCCGTTGAGTGGACATACCGGATTCGAAACGCGTTGGCGTGAAAGAGATAAGACAGTTGTCTGTTGATCGACTAAATGAATTAATTTGTGGTCTATGATTATGAAATGAATTGCAAATCCTATTAAGTTGTTTGTAATAATTTTCTTCTGACTTTTGAAAAATAGTCTTCTTGAAATCTCGAACCCATATCTATCACAACTCTGGTCTTTTTCAAGATATTTTTGTGTATATATCAAAGTGAATCAGTATGTATACACAATTAGATGTGTAGATGTCTCAAAATGTTTTGTGTTGTTAATAAGTGTTTTTGTATGTGGATAAGTGAATATTTGTCTTTTATGTAAACAAAAATACGACAAGGTGTTCTTTTCATACAAGAAATATAAAATTTGAATTATAATAAAAAGAAAAAGGGTAAAAGTGTAATACCCAGCTAAACCCAGGAGTTTCACTTGGTTTCTTACTCAAAAGAAGAGGATTTGAAATAATTGTGTGGCTGGCACTCTGTTTTTTATAAAACAAGAAAATTAACTAGCAGACTGGGCAGCTAAAGATGCAGCTAGGCGCACCTCACCCCTGTCTGTGTCATCGGGTTCACAACATGTCCCTGTTTTGGTGGCCAAGACTGCCTCGCCATCTGAATCTGACATTACCACAGATAATGTCATGCTTTATTATGCTGAAACTGCGAATTTGCATCTTCGAGAGTTGCAGGAAGCTGCTCCACCGCATGAGAAACAGTTATGGGAGGCTAGATGATGCTTCCAGTCAGGGGATGACTTCGTTTATAGACAAATATCTGCAGGTAAGCCAGTGAGGCATCAAGCTTTACTTAAGACAGCTGTTGATCAATTATATTTACCACCCAAATCTCAAGAGATCATTTGTCTATGCAAATACAACATGATTAGTTTGTTCCCAACTTACATGATATGTTTACCAACTTACCTTCATAACTGTACTGTTTGTCAACAAAGCTCCTCAAATCCTACCTTTAACCCCTTTGATGCGGCCGCGATTCCCCTGGTGTGCTGTAAACAGCACGAACAGGGGCGGGCCGTGACGAACCCCAGCCGTCATCAGCACACGAGCACCGTAGTGCATGACGGCTGGGGTTCGTCATCAGCATGGAAGGGGTTAAGGTGATTTAATTCTACCATACCACGACCAAAAGGTCCTTTTAAGACCCTTCATATTGACATGTTAGATAGATGCAACAACTATCGGTACCTTATAGTTGTAGTTTGTCCTTTTTCCTCGATGGATTGAAGCAGGACTGTACATCCACTGTGCTGCTAAGTGAGCTGCTAATTTTCTGATTCGTGGGGGGATTCCCTAGTGGGTAATTGCAGAAGGGATAAGATTTGATAACTGCACGCACTTTGTTACTGCAATCTTCACACATCTCACAACAATACTAGGGATAAAACATAAGTTATCTTCTGATTATTATCCCCATAGCAATGGCAGCGTTGAAAGCCTAATGACTGCCAAAGAATAAGAACAACAAGCTAAATGCACACTACAAAAGAAGTGGTTGTATTGCTTACCATTTGAACTCTTCTCCTTTAGAAACACACCTAGTTTATTTATTTATATATCCTTTATTTCGATAAAATATCATAAAAAGGTACAGATAGAAGATAGAACATTTTCATTTACATTTTACATAGTCCATTGTGGCTAGCTGTATGGATAAAGTGTGTTTTAATTGAGTGCATATTATATTTAAAATATATAAATAATTAAAAAGGCACACAAAAACAATTCCATAAAATCAGCAGAGATTTCCAAATAATTTTGCATCTTTTTACAGTTTTTCGCCCACTTTTTTCCTAATAAAATAAACAGCAAGCAGGTACCTACTAATACAGAAACTATAACTTGTCGTGTATCAGTTGTTAAAATTCTTTCTACAACTCTATACATCCTAACACCAATATTCATACAAAGGGGTTTAATCCATTTCTTCCTGGCTGCCAAATATGCGGGACAAAAAAATAGAATGTGTGCGTTATCCTCCTTCATACCTTTGCTACACATACCACATTTATCATTGCCGTTTGAACTCCACTTTGCTGTACGACTTTTTATCATCAATGATCCATATCTAAGCTTTAGGTATAATGTTTTTGCTAAGGGAGGGTTTACTTCATTCAAAAAGGGCTCAAAGCAAGGCTCTGTTTTAAACAAGTAAAATTCTTTAGTTAAAGAGCCATTAGATAAATCAGTAGTTCTCCGTTCATTCATATAAGCTCAGAAGGAGATTTTTAAAATCCTTTTTGAACATGAGGTTAGTGCAGATGGATTTGTCCAAAAATATGCTAGTCCAACCCTCACTAACCATGTTCTGATATGGTCGTACCATGCAATACGGCTGAAAACATCCAGGTCTTTTAACTCAACTAGAGTAACTCTATAATGTATCAGCTCAGGTGTAGTCCATAGCCTAACCCATAACATTAACGGCCTTAATATGGCGTGGCGATCTGTACGCTTCATATTTAAGTCGCAAAGCATTGGTGTTGTTGGGGTGTGCACTGGCAATTTTAAAAGTGCTCTATAAAATGCATTCTCTTTGACCTCAAAGGATTTTCTACAGAGGGGTCCCCACAGCTCAGCCCCCTATAGGGCTGCCGATTGGGCTTTGGCCCAAAAAACTTCCGAGTGCCGGTAACACAGCTTTATTCCAGCTATCCCTATGCCTTTTTAGTATGGGGCGACTATTCTGTGTTAAAACTAACTTACTTTTTTATATTTGAGATTTCCACTGCATTTTAGAATCAAAGGATACACCCAAGTATATAAAAGTTTTGACATGTTCCAACTTTTGATTTTCTAAAACCAAGTTTCCCTTGAAGGAACTATGTGGATTTATTGCCATGTACTTTGTTTTGCTGTTGTTTATCTCAAGTCCTTTTATATTACAATATGAGTGAAAAGTATTAAGCAGTGATTGTAACCCTCTCGACGTTTGGGATATCAAGATGGTATCATCCGCAAATAGTAAGGAAGACACAATTTCACCCCCCCAATTTTGGTGAATAATTTTTACACTTGCTTAGGAAAGTAGGCAGGTCATTAACGAACAGGGAAAAAAGGGTTGGGGCAAAGACACAGCCTTGGCGAACCCCCCTTTTTATTGGTATCGCTTTAGTCAGTTCGCCATCTGGACCCCACCTCACTTTCGCAAAGTTGTTATGGTGTTGTCTTTGTACCTGCTCCAAGATATTTTTTGGTAAACCCTGGTTGGCAAGCGCTTTCCACAACAAGTGTCTGGGGATGAAGTCAAATGCGACTCTAAGACCAATGAATGCCACATACAAATGGCCCTTCCGCAAATTTATGTATTTCCAGCATAGGCAGCAGAACCTGAATAGTTGATCTATAGTGCTAACTTGCTCTGAAGCCTGCTTGGTATTTGGTAAGGACATCTCCTTCCTCAATCCATTCATTGATCCGATTCAAAAAAGGTACCTTGCGTAATTTTTTTTTGATTTATGTCTACTAAACTTATCGGGCGATAGTTCGCAGGATCACTCCGGTCGCCCTTTTTAAAAATGCAGATAATTTCCGCCCCCCTCCAAGTATCAGGCATACTAGCACCCGCAGCTATATAATTGCACAAGTGATTGAGATATGGTCCCCAAATTTTTACATCGTGCTTGAACAAGTCTCCTGGTATGGAGTCAAGTCCTGGGGCTTTACCAGATTTCACAGAGTTAATAGCTGTGTCTGTTTCCTTAAGGGTAAATTCTAAGATCTGCTCAGGTGAGTTTGGAGATATTAAAGTATCCAATTCGGCACCTGAGTCGGGTTCTGCATATAGGTTTGTAAAATGATCCACCCAAGTCATTTCTTCCAGATAAACATCTCTAGTACCCTTCGCTTCCCTATTCTTATTTGCAACAATTTTCCAAAAGCGAAAGGAATCCTTACTCTTTACTGCGGTCAGCATGTCTGCTCATATTGCTTCATCCCAGTTCTTCTTAGCAGTCTCAAGTGATATTTTGTACTTCTGTCGTGCTTCCCTCACCTAGTTCTGATAATCACCCTACAACCCCATCAGACTGTGTAGGGAGACTTATGAATGTGCCAATACCTGTCACTAGAAGTAATGTATTTGGAAAAAGCGCAGCGGACATCTTGAATGATTAAATGCATGTTAATCTCTCTGGATTAACCAGAGTTGCAAAGTTAATTTCTAAACAGGTTACCAAGGGAAAGGAGAGTTGACCTTCCAGTTGTGTACACAGGTGGCCAAGTATATGTAAAGACCTTTTCCGAAAGTGGCGAGAGGCCAGATTCGATGGGCCTTTCACTATCACGATGGTAACTTCCACTGCCCTCAATGTAGATGGCAGGAAACCTTGGATTCTCCTGTCAGACATTCGATTTAAATAAACCTAGCACCACGTCAAAAACCACCGGTGATGTAAATGGATCAAGAGGGGAGAAGAAGATTGTGACCGTAAAACTACCCCCCTCCACTTCTGCCTTTGGACACTGTTCTGCTTTTGGATTTTTTTTTTTTAGATCAACAGAATGAACGTTATGTATATTTGTTTTAATTTTCCTATTTTGTCTCTTATTCCTATTTTGTCTCTTAACACTATCACTTCTACTATTACTTTTTCCAAGTAATGTATATTTTAGCTCTACTAGTTACATAACACACCCGCAAAGAGAAGTCTCTATTCATGCTAAATGTGTCTCATAATATCCATACCAGATTATTAGATAATATGTGGTATCAGTACGTCAGACATAGCTTCAGAAAGTACTAATGGATCATGTATCGTTTGCTCTTTAATTCCTCATGCCACAGTATCAGATATCAAATCATTAAACTAAAGAAGTACCTCCAAGTACAGCTCCACGACTTTTGCATCTTTACCTGTGTAGGTTTGCTCGAATGCAAGTAACACATGTTAGGGTAGTACAGTTTCTAGTTAATGCCACAAAATAGGACTCTTCAGTGGAGGTTTTATATATACTTACAGAAAGACAGGACATCAAGGATGAGAAGGCATGAATGAAGAAAACAGGATGTCCCAACACTGCAGAATGGATACAAATGGTCTTAGGTTGAAAGTTTTTAGCAGTAACACGCCCGCCCACTGAATGAAATAGTTAATTAGTAAATCCTTTAACCCCAAATTGGGTTCGAAGGCCAAGATTTAGAGTTATTGGGTCAGTTTATGCCCATGATCAATGGCATTCTGATATTGAATTTTCCTGTAGAGTCATGTCTTTATGGAATAGTACTGATACTAGTCAGGATGCAGTAGGAAAGTGTGTGCCTATATGGGATGATAATGTTGGGCATTACACTTGGATACATAGTACACTAAGTCCTCAAACAATCATGAATTTAACATCAGTTTCTTTCTGTTTCAGAGGAAATGGCACCATTAACGTAGGCAGGAATTTCAACTGCAGTGCCACAATAGATAAAGCCGAGATGCAGGGGGGACCTCCAGCCTCTTGGACTATTAAAGTGTGGCGGACTACTGTGCGCTCAGTTACCACCAAACGGGAGTGGTCTATGTTCAACAGTCACTTTGCCCGCCCCTTTTTTGGTCATTCCTGGAGTTAATCTATCAACACTTCATGAGCAACCCATGAGCCATGCAATAACTTTGTTACGTCATCACCGAAGGAGAAGAACTGCAGAGTATTAGGGCTCATCCACTTGGATGATGTTCCCCTAGAATACCAGTTCTCCAGTATTAGGTTGTCTTTCATAGATTCACATGCTTGAATATTCCCCGTTGTCTAAGTGGTAGTCCCACTGTAAATAAAATATCAATAAAAAGAATCCCAATAAAGTATGTATGTAAAAACATATCACATAATTTGCGATACTAGAAATACTTATAAGTACCTGGTTAGCATGACCACATAGAAATACATGGAGAAAAGAAAAGACCTGTATAACATATCCATGTCATTATGTTAGTCCAAACTACAGCCAATCAGGCGCAAGCACCCCTCCAGAACCTTCTCCTCAGAGGCTCAGGCCCTCAGATTTTCTACCGCACGTCGTGTGAAGGGAGTCTCCCTGAGCTCTGCTCAGTTTTCTACTTTCTTCTCGTTTTCCAGTGTTTCAACTAGGTCTTCAAGTAAGAAGTCTTTGTTTAGACCTGGTTCTTCCTGTGGGAAGTTACGGCTCTACTCTAAGGACCCCCACAAGAAGTGTATATACTGCCTTTATCCCGACCATGAGGTAGGCAAATGTAAAATCTGCAGGACTTTTTCCACAAAAACCCTTTAAGATAGGGAGGGTTGTCTCCTTTGGTTGCAAAGATTGAAAGACAAGGACTCCGCTCTTTCTGACGCAGAAAGCCTGGTGTCAGGTACTTCTAAAGCAACTTCGAAGCCTAGCAGTGTGCAGGATCTGCCTTCCCCCTTCTTGAAGAAAAACAAACTTTCTCTCATGAAATGAAATGAAGGGGTTTTGTAAAGCGCGGCTGCTGCCCAAGGGCGTCCAAGCGATAAGTAGAGGTAATAGAACTCTGAGGGACTGGGGGGGGGGGGGGGGGGGAGTGATCCGGGTAGAGAGCTAATTCCTGAAGAGGAATGTTTTTAGCTCCTTACGGAAGGACAAGAGAATAGGGTTGGACCTTAGTGAGAAGGGAAGGGAGTTCCATAATTTAGCAGCGTTGAGCGTGAAGGACCTGCCTCCTGCTCTGGACCTTTTGACTCTGGGAACTGCAGCAAGGAATGTGTTTGTGGATCGAAGTGATTTACCGGGACAATAGGGGGTGAGAAGTGTGTGGTTAATCTCAGGGCTAGCTCTATGGAAGGCTTGATGCGATATGCACAGAGTTTTAAATTTTATTCTATCCTGACAGGGAGCCAGTGGAGTGACCGGATCCCTGGCTTAGCTGATTCTCTGCAAGGGATCTGGAGCAGCGTGCGAGCTGCACAGTTCTCCGTGCGCTGAAGTTTCTGCAGCACGTACTCAGGGGCTCCCAAGTAGAGGGCGTTGTTGAAGTCAAGCCGGGACTGGATGAGGCCCTGAATAACAACCTGCTTAGCTTTCAAGGGCAGAATTGGCAGGATCTTTCTCAGCATTCGGATAATCCCGAAGCAGGTTGCTGCTGTTTTTGTTGCCGGAGTATTAAAGGTAAGGGTTTTGTCCAGCCAGACTCCCAGACTTTTAATGTCCTCCTTCGGGGATGGAGGTGGGCCTAAACTGGGGGGCCATAGCTGGTCAATGGGGGTGGGGGTAGGGGGGCCGAGGAGCATTATCTCTGTCTTGTCGCCGTTGAGTTTTAATGAGGATGCCGTCATCCATTTTCTAACATCCTCCATGCAGGCTGCTAGATTGGTTTGGGGGAGCCCGCTGTTCTTCTGTGCCAAAGAGACCACCAGCTGAGTGTTGTCCGCATACGAGATGATCTTGATACCGTATTGTCGGACGACCTCAGCCAGCGGCCTCATGTACACATTGAACAGCGTGGGGCTCAGGGAGGAGCCTTGGGGTACCTCGCAGTTTAGAGGTTTGCTAGTGGAGCAGGAGTCGCCATCGAAGGCCTGAAATGTCCTTCCGCTCAGAAAGGAACCCAACCAGTCAAGAGCGTCTCCTGAGACCCCCAGATCGACTAGTAGAGACAGCAGGGTTTTATGGCACACCGTATCGAACGTGGCACTTAGATCAAGGAGGACCACTGCCACTGACCCCCCTTGATCCAAGATCCTCCTGGATTCTTCTGTCACGACTAGAAGAGCAGTTTCTGTGCTGTGTTTAGGATGGAATCCTGTTTGGGTGGAGCCCAGTAGAAGATTCTCCTCGAGGAAATTGGTGAGGTGGAAATTAATGTGCTTCTCCAGAATTTTGCTTGCCCAAGGCAGCAGGGAGATTGGACGGTAGTTGTTAGGGTCCGTAGGGTTGAGATTGGGTTTCTTAAGCAATGCTCTCACCATTGCCTGTTTCCAGGAGGGGGAACCACTCCTGTTTGCATGGAGCTATTGAGTAGGTCCATGAGGGTGGGGAGGATGACTTGGTTGGCCATGTTCATCATCTGAGGGGGCGGTGGGTCGAGGGGAGAGCCTGATTTTACCTGATGTGCAAGGGATTTGAGTGATTCCAGGTCTAGTGGTGGGAATTCATTCAGGGAAACTCGCGAAGGGTGTTCTGTAGCACTTGGAGGTGGTGGTATGACAGCGATAGTCTCTGGGCTGGGGGCTGCGAAGGATAAATATATGTTATTGATTTTTTGAAAGAAAAATTCAGCCAGCTCATTACATCGAGCTATAGGATTGTCGGTTGGGGCCGTGGGAGGGGAGATCTTAGAAAGGCTTTTGACTACTTGGTATATTTCTCTTGGCTTAGATCGAGCTGCCAAATTTTCTCTTTATAGTAATTAGTTTGAGCTAAGTTTATTTCGAGTTTGTATGCCCTAATGGCTTCCCTATACCTGTCTTTTTCGGTGATGGCGTATCCTAGGCGCCACTTCCTTTCCAGCTTTCTACACTGTAGTTTTAGCTCCCTGAGCTTCTCCGAGTACCAGGGGGCAGTTTCTCGTGCTCTCTTTAGCCTGGTTTTCATGGAGGGGAGGATGGCGTCGATGGAGTCCTCGATCCACTTATTGAATGTCTTGCTGTTGGGTACAGGGCTCTTGGAAAGAGCGGGTTTGGAGGTGGAAAGGAGGCTCGACTACAGCTCTAGTGGGAGTCTCGACCAGTTTCTCATCTTTCGTGAAGTGGGCGGGGGGGGGGATGACTTTGCAGGTGGACCAGTTAAGGGAAATCAGAAAGTGATCAGTCCATGGGAGGTGAGTAATAATGCCAACCGTGAGGTTGGGGCAATTGCTAAAGACGGGGTCGAGCAGGTGACCTTTGTTATGAGTGGGGGACCTGATTAATTATTCTAGTTGAATTGCGGCTAAGCTGGAAACTAGCTCGTTAGCGGTGCTGTCAGTGCTGTTGTCGAAGTGAATATTAAAGTCTCCCAGCAATGTGAAGTTGGAAGAAGACATAGCAGATTCGGCCGCTAGCGAGGGTAATGAGGAGTGGAAGTGATTCAGTGGCCTGGGGGGCGGTATACAAGTGCCCCTGTTAGACTGTCGTTAGGGGTGAGTTTGAGGCAGAAAGACATGCTTTCGCAGTCTGGGATAGGATCCAGGGTACAATGGCATTGGTATATAGATTTATGGATAATGGCATGGCCTCCTCCTTTTCCGCGTGTGAGGTCCCTACGAGCAATTTGGTAGCCCGGTGGCAGGGCTTGAATCACATCTGGGTCACAGTCTGGGGTTAACCAAGTTTCGGTTAGGAAGATGGCGTCAGGAGACCGCTCATCTAAGAGCGGTAAGATTTCTGCGCTATGTTTTGGCAGAGACCTGCAATTTAGGAGCAGTAGGGTGTAGTTTTGCTGGGCCGACCTGAGCCGGGCGGTTTGGAGGTTGGTGTTGCAGTATTGACAATAGGTGGGGAGGTTGAGAGGATGGTGTTGGTGAAGGCAGCTATCTTCCGTGGGGGGTTTAAATGCAAGAAGGGCAGCAGCACTATATTGAGTCCTAAGAGGAAGGCCAGGGGGGGTGGCCCCTGTCCCCGGCCAGACGCGCGCAGACGGGCTTGCCTTTGGCTGCGCGCGCCCGCTGAGCGTCCAGGGGAAGGGGGGGTGTGGCCTCACGGCCGTGGGCGTGGCCTGTGGGCTTGACGAAAATGGCGGCACAAACAACTCCGACCCGCGGCAGCGTTTACATCGGCTGCGCAGGGAATTGGAGTACAGGTGAGGGTAGTGCTCAGGGGGGAAGTGCCAGCATAAACACAGTTTTTAGTTAAAAGCAGTTTTTAGGTCTCGCACCTTTTCTATTTCGCAGAAATAGAAAACAGGGGTGGGTCCTTATGTCGCTGATCCAGTTCTTTCCCCAAAGGCTCTCTTCAGGCAGCTGATTGGCTCTCAAGGAGGATTTCCAACAGTTCATGTGCAGCCCAATCATGTGACCTGCTCTCATGCACGAGCCTTGTTATGTTATGTTATGTTATGTTAAAATGGGACTTTTATAGCGCAACGGCTACTCCAAAGGAGTGTCCTGGCGCTTTGTGCTCCAGACCAAAGAAAAAGCTGGAAAACATAACAGTAAAAGAACAGGGGCCTGAAAGAGGAGAAGGACTATCCAGAGAACAGCCAAGTTTTTAAGTCTTTCCTGAAGACAAGCAAATTCGCGGTACTCCGCAAAGACACCGGTAAGGAATTCCATAGCTGAGGAGCAAGGAATCTAAAGGACCGGCCGCCTAGCCGAGCCCTTTTGATACGTGGTACCCGAGCCAGAGCCAATGTTTCTGACCTGAGGGATCGTGTAGGTCGGTAGAAATCCAACCTCTTCTGAAGATATTTAGCACCATTGCCATGCAGGGCCTTATGGGCAAGGGTCATGGCCTTGAACAGTATTCTCTTCCGCACCGGAAGCCAGTGGAGGGATACAGGAGGTTAGAGGCACTGGTGCGGCGGTGCAGGCCAAAAATTGCACGAGCTGCAGCATTCTGGGTAACCTGCAGACGCTGGAGGAGATATTCTGGCAGACCCAGATATAGGACATTTGCATAGTCCAATCTGGATCCTATAAGTGCCTGAACAGTGATCCTCCGATGTTCCTCCGAGAGAAGGGGAAAGAACTTGCGTAGCATTCTGAGGATCCCAAAGCATGTTCCCGTCAGAGTAGAAACCTGGGATTTGAGCGAAAGCTCGTCGTCAATTTTAACTCCCAGGTTCTTAGCCCACTTAGAGGACTGAGTGGGAGGGAACATGTCAGCAGGCCACCATCCATGCCAATCTGGTTCCGATGGGCATCCGAAGAATAGTATTTCGGATTTGTCCGAGTTGCACTTGAGGCTGTTATGTTGAAACCAATTAAAAACAGCCCCAAGGCACTCACGGATCCTTTCTCCATCGAACTCTTCGCTCTTACGGCAGGTGAACAGAAGCTGGGTGTCGTCAGCATAAGAGACGATCCGGGCCCCATAGGACTCCGCCAGTGTCGCCAGAGGGGTCATAAGGATGTTAAAAAGAGTGGGGCTCAGTACAGAGCCCTGTGGCACTCCGACTCCCAATGGCGGCATCTCGGCGGACCCAGGTGGGACCCAGACCGCCTGCCGGCGGTTGGCAAGAAAGGAACGAAACCAGTTGAGCACCGTCCCCCCTAGGCCGATGTCGTGAAGTCTAGTGAGGAGATCCTCATGGGGGACGGTGTCAAACGCCGCCGACAGGTCTAACATGACTAACATCACCCTGCCTCCGGTATCCAGCACCTCCTTAACGATCTCAGAAACTTCCAGGAGCGCCGTCTCGGTGCTTAAGTTGGAACGAAAGCCCGATTGGGATTCATGAAGTAACTCATTAGACTCCAGGAAGTTAGAAAGCACGCTATGCACGTGTTTCTCCAGGATCTTGGTCAGTGCTGGAAGGAGCGAGATTGGCCTATAATTGGAAGGCACCTCTGGGTCAAGATTAGGCTTTTTGATGAGGGGGATGACCATGGCCTGCTTCCAGGCCTTGGGCAGAAATCCCTGACTCAGGGAGAGATTAAGGATGGGATTAGCTATGGGGTTAACGGCGTCTGCCATTCTCGCTAAGAATTTTGCTGGGCATGGATCTAACGGTGAGCCCGATTTAAGGTTCCTCATCAAGGCTAAGGATGCGGCAACCGGAAGGGGCGGAAAGTCTAGCAGAACTGGGCCAGAAGGCGACAGGAGAGCTGTCTCAGTCGGCATAGTAGACAGGTCATCTATAGATCTCAAAGGGAAAGAATCCTGAATTTGCCTGATTTTGGTGGTGAAAAAAATCAGCAATAGCGTTGGCCCAGGTCTCCGCCGGAGCGTCCTGAGTAGAGATTGACCGGGGGCTGGTGAATTCACGCACAATTGAAAAAATCTCCTTACAGGAGTTAGCCGCGTCTTCAATCCTTTTGGCAAAGTAACATTTCTTGCCCTGAAGAATTAAATCATGATATGACTTCATCATGATTTTATAACGTTGTTTAGCCTCAGGTTCATACTGGACTCTCCAAGCCCGCTCAGCAACTTTACTTTGCCTACGGGCATGGGCCAATTCCTCCGTGAACCAGGGGGCAGAGACCCGTTGGGCAGCAGACCTGGGTGGCTGTAAAGGAGCGAGCTTATTTAATCTGGCAATAAGCCAGGATTGCAGGCTCTCCAGATCTTTCTCCAGGTCGCCCGTACAAGACATGGGGTGATCTACCAGAGCCTGCGTAAGCAGATCCGGAGTCACCCGATGGAGTGCCCTGTAGCTGCTACCCTGCTGCCTCATGGCACTAGCCGGAGAAATCGTAATAGATGGTATTTCGAAATGGGCAAGATAATGATCAGACCATACGACTGGCAGAAGTGTTACAGCCATAATAGGTGAGGTGGAAAAAACCTGATCAAGTGTGTGGCCTTTGTCATGGGTCGGACCAGAGAGATAGGGGGAAAGGTCTAAAGTAGATGCGATATCCAGCAATTTGATGGCGTCCTGGTCTTGGTGGTCGTCCATGTGAAAGTTAAAATCTCCCGCCAATATACACCGCTCCGATCTGAGGACAAGGACCGACATAGCCTGCTGGAGATCATCAAGAAAGGATCCCACTGGGCCCGGAGGTCTGTAAACAATCAGACCCTTCAACGCTTGTTGCGGCGATAGGGAGATGGTAAAGGCTAAGGAGTCAGCCCCTGCGATGGTATGTGTATGCGTGACCGTGCACGGAAGAGATTTTTTCACAACCAGGGCAACTCCTCCCCCCCTGCCCTTGTCTCTATCCTGTCGATGGATGGTATAGTCAGTGGGGATGGCTGCCACAATGTCCGGGTGGGAGGAATCATTGAGCCATGTCTCAGTGAGCATCAAACAGGTAGGACTGGTAGTCGAGAGGAGATCAAAAATCTCTTGAGTGTGTCGGTGCAACGACCTCGTATTAAGGAGGAGACAAAGGTGTTTTATGCTACAATCCTTAGTAGGGATAGGGGAAGGGAGGGAGCGTACAGGGTGCCATTGACAGGCAGGGCACTTATGTTTACCCCTATATCGGCCAGGAAAAACTGAGTGACAAGACGCATTCCAGTCACGCAGAGAGTAGAGCTCTTGAGCGGAGTAGGAAAGCATAGGGCCAGAGGTACCTGCCACGCCGAACGCCTCCGGGACGCTGACGGGCGCAGACGGGCAGGACTCTGGCACGACTCCGGCGCAGATCCGGCGCGACCGCTGATCGCGTCCGCTGCGCGGAGGGAGGGGATAGCTTTTTATAGCGCTGCTAGAGCGCGAGGGCGAAGAGTCCTACCCCCAAGATGGCGGCCAAAATGAGATCCCAGCCCTCGGCGTCAACACTCAGCCGAGGGCGGTCTCACAGTCCCAGGCAAGGGAGGGGAGAAGGGCGAAGCGCTTACAAGCGCTGGGAAGTCTAATGGCAAGCAGCGCTGTGCTCAGACACGCTTATAACACAAGCGCGAGCACGAGCTGCACAAAGCAAAGAATTAAAAATAACAGCATGAAAGTCTGACACGCTAGGTTTAAAAGCCAAAGAATAGTGAGGAGACCTCCCGGCTTCCGCCTCAGGAGGGAAAAGGTAGGTAGCCTTCAAAGCCTCAGCCATTTGCTTCCCAACCAGCGCTGCAGGCTTATTCACGGCCGCAGGCCGTGACTTCAAAGGGTTCCGTTGCCCCGCCCCCTGCTTCACAGCCATCTGTTCCCCAGCACCTCCCCTCTCTCTCCCCTAATTATTCACTGCTGGCTGGCCGCAACATCTAGTTTAAAGGCCTTCTTCTCCTTGGCACTCCGAATCAAAGTGCGAGCCTGCTCCCTTCAGTTACATCAATGTGGAAATACACTTGATGCGACTTCAAGTCCCCAAGTTAAAAAGTAACCTCGGATTAGGCGAAAAACGGATTCTAGATACAGACGGAATGTGAAACAAGTACATGCTTCTTTATAATCCTACACCAGTGTCACTCTAAACGGGATCTGGTCAGAGGTCTCCGATCGATTTTCATCCATAACATGCACGTTTTTTAGGTCTCGCTAGACCTATTGCTGTCAAGTTCCTTGTCAAGCGACATAGATCTGGCCACGAGCGCCGATTACACATCGTGGCCGCGCACGCCCCGCCCCCCCAGCCGTGCACATCTCCAAGTCTGCCATGCCTCTCTCTTGCGCGCACACACACACACGCAGATACACACACACACACACCCCAACCTACTCACGCGCACACACACACACACACACACAGTCACACACGCACATCCACACACTCGAAGTGCCCATCTCCTGTCTCGCTAGCCTGATGCACCAAAAAACAGTGTTTACATTCCCCCCTACTCACCGGGCTGATTCAGGAATCCCCCGCTGCTCTCCTCAGGTGCTTTCCTCCTCAGGTGTTTAGGGTCAGCGGCTCAGGGTCTGCAGCAGGCGGGGCTCTCCATGAACTAGCTCACACACCGCAAATCTTCCGGCTGGCTTCACGATGACGAGTTTCCCCTAGATGCACGCTCACGGCACATGGGAACGCGCTCAGCGTGACTGAGTGTGCGCCCGCCCGTACAGCTGAGGTGCATGCTCGCACGCTCACGACGTTATCCTTCGCTTGTCTTCATAAGCAGCGGAAACACCTTTTCCCAGTCGTGTAAACGCCCACTTCCTCGTAGACAAGCACACCCTGGGCTAACAGTGCAAGCTTCCCTTACTTAGAAGACAGATGGAGGTAGACAAGCCGTGCAAACTTTCCCTTCACAGGACTCATACAAATGAGGCAGTAGCAGTGCTGATGGGTTCTCAATGCACGCGCAACTGGTGCTGTGCAATCCTAGCCGCGGTGCTGCACATGTTCTAAATGTTGAAGGTCACCTGTGGAAGGAGGTGAGTCTGGCACTGAGGCAGCAGGCTGACTTCAAACATCCCATGCTCCCTGCGGTGTTATCGCCCCTGTAGCCGAGTTTCCATAGGCGTGCTCCTTCGTGATGAGACAACTCTGCCCCCGTGTGGCGTTCTTTTGTAGTGCACTCACCCGCTCTGGGAAGGGAGCGGCTCAAGCGAAACAGCCGGACCAAGTTCTGTTGTGCCACTCGCTGCGCCACAGAGGAGCCTGGCAGGGCCCTGTTCACCATGTGGTTGCGCTCTTTTCTGTCGTCCTAGGATTGCTGTGAACAGGAAACGTACCCGGTGACAATCCCCGAAGGAAGGGGCGCTGCCCATGGCCATGCGATGCTCCTTGAAGGCTCTGCGGCGCTTGCTGCATCTCTGCTTATCTTCTTCATCCTGGTGCACATAGGAACTAGGGAGGAAGACGACCCCGGCGACGGTGAGTACCTATTGCCAAGGAAGGTGGTTCTGGAGACGCTACATGTCTAGACTTGGGCATTCAGTTAATAAACTAGTAACCTAAAACATTCTGGGAGTTGTAGCCTTGCGCCATGTCTACTGATTTAATCTCACCACAGTACGACTAACAGTGTTTAGTAAACGGGAAGTAAACGGGTCTCCTGTGGGCATTGTTGATATGGGGCGGGTCAGGGGTGACTCGTTCATTTCCGCTCCGCCATGTCCCGGTGTTACAGAGGTACAGGGTGTGTTTGGGAAGATTCCCCTCACCTTCATGCTGTGCTTCTCGAGTGGCAGACAGTTGTGTATCATCCCAGCAGGCGCCGAGGGCCCTGTTATCAGTAAAGGCAGACGCGTCGACAGGTTGCACTTCTAGCCTTTGATTTACTGAATAGAGTTAATAGGCGAGCACCAGAGAACAGCTCCCAACCCGTCCCCATCCGTTAAACACACACACAATACCAGGCTGGGCTATTAATAAACCCTCGCCAACTTTGATCCACAACAACACGCACAGCGTGCATGGGTGTGATAGCAGCCCGCAGAGTCCCGAAGCTGCAAGAGTCTGTAGACCACAGGTCGGAGCAGGATTTATCTTCAGGGAACGACGGTCTCATTTCGTCAGAACAGTCCTATACTTTTTGTATGTTTAAAAATCCCATTAATGGCGCTAGCAGGGAAGCCAGAGAAGGGTCAGACAGGCAGAGAACAAACAAGCCTTCTCCACAGGGCTTCCTCCTATATGAAAGAAGTACAAACACAGTTATTATTTCTGAGGGGTATTATAAAGGTATTACCAATTCGGAAATGCTGCCTTTTAGTGGACACCTTAAAAGGTGTGCAGTTGGTACAGGCTGATTGCATATTACTAAAAGTATATCTTTTGAAAGCACTTTTAGCCTTTAAACACTATCTTTAGCCCCGTTTTGCAGTAGCCTATATTTCACTGCAATACATTTTCAGGGCTGGCCTGAAAGCGCAGCAGTCGCCAGATGTAATGTGATTAACCTGCAAAAGAGCTTTCAGGAGGGGGCTTTGGCTGCGCCCACATGTTGGTAGTGATTGGGCTTCAGTTTTGTGCTTCCACAGGAAAAAAAGTGCTTCCCCTCCACGCCGCTGTGATTATTTTGTTTATTTATTCGGCCACCTAAGATAGCAGCAGCATGGCTACCTGAGCTTGAACTTTCAGGAGTGCACACATGACATAGGCATGTAAGGGTGGATTGCTATTACTCTGAAATAAAACATACCAATAGGCAATTTTGTCTTGAAATGTCACAGATTACCGTAACAGGCAAGGGTTTTGCTGCTGGTACCCTCACAGACAAACCAATGGCATAGAAGATTTGCACTGCCATTGGTAAGCCCTGTTAGGAAAGATAGCATTTGTTCTCCCACTGTAATTTATATGCTATGTTAGATTATGACTGTATGCATGATAGTTGTCTTGTGGGAAAGACTGTGCTCAGAACGGGAGGCTTCAGTTTTTTACGGCTACAAGCCTGTGATAACAGTTGGTTGGTTCATTAAGGACATATATTTCTGATGTCTTTGGTCTGATCTATTTTTTATGAAAAGTTATGATAAATGCAGTAGGCCTGACATATTGATGGCGAAAAGCATATGTTAAAGTCACCAGACATGCAAGGATATATTGTTATTTCTCATAAAGCCTACAGATATGTATTTTGTTACATGAAGTGTCATACATTACCTTAGTTGGGAAGGATTTGGATGTTGGTTAATGCCTCTGGCAAACTCTAGGAGAAGACTATTGTACTCAGTAGTGGCTGCTATAATTGCTTAGTGGTGGGCGGGGGGAGGTGGGGGAAATACAACCAAAACTAAACAGACAATTAGAAATAATTAAAATTACACTTACCTACCGCTCCGACAGCCGCCGGCTTGCTTCGCTCCTCCGATCCTGGACTCCGACTGCGCAACACAGCCAGGTTGGAGAAACTTAAGTGCCCATGTCTGTTAGGCCGGCCTAAAACAGCCGGCCAAACAGACATGCACACTTAAAAGGGCCCACCACGCCTCCCCCTGCTATGCTTTTTGAACAGGATTTCTTGGCCTGGTCCCTCTATTGCTTCCTGAGAGTATTCTCTTTCTATTAATTTTTCGGCCAATTCAGTTAATGCCTTGTCTGGTTTTTAGGTCTCGCACCTGCGACGCAGCGCGAAGCGGTGTCGCAATGCGAGACCTATAGTTGTCGAGTCTGCTTTCAAGGGCTTGCAAGGGGGACAGGAGATGGGCACGCGCAGACTGCAGATCGGATCAGTGAACGCGAGCGTTCACCACGAACACTCACGTGCTGCGCCCATCTCCTGTCTCCCTTGCAAGCCTCTGTAGCGCCTCCTACAACTGGCTCCCTGGCACGACCAAACCCCCCCCCCCCCTCTCCCCCAGAGGAAACGTGCCCCATCAACGAGCACCATACACGCGCCTCCTAAAACCGGCTCCCTGGCACGACCACGCCCACCCGCCGAGAGGAAGCGTGCATACTCACCCAGTGTGGCGCATCTTACACGCGCCTCTAACGCCGTTCACATCTGCCAGCATGCAGCCCCACTCATCGGGCTGCTGTGCAGAGACTGTTCTAGGCGGCCTGCTCGGGGTTCCAATGTGACGCTCTGAAGGGCTCCCTCAGCACACGGGAGCCCTGCAGAAACACACCCCACCTCTTGTACTTCTGAAGACTTTCACCGCTACCGCAGGGCTCTCCCTTCCTCATGGAAGCCCCGCGTGAACGAGCACGACCAACCTTTTCTGGCCGCATCACAGGCCCCGCCCATGTCATGGGCAAGGATGCCTGACTTCCTGCGTTTGCCCCTGGGCCGCAACAGTGAATTATTGCTTGCTTGTAGTTGCAGCTGCCTTGTTATTATTTGCGATGCTTTGATTTATAAAGGGTCGACTGGGGCCTGAGCACGGTATTTTTTAAATTTTATTTTACACCTGAAGTGTCTCTATAGTTCACGATATGCGCGCATGTTTGATATATGCACCAGACGCCTGTTGCATCACGTTAATTTCAAGCTGTGTGTACAGGAGGCATCTGCTGCAGTATGATCCTGAACAGCGCTGCGAGGCCCAATTGGCATAATACAGCGCTATGCAAAGCTCGGCAGCATGTAAAGCTAGCTGGAGAGGAGTATATACATATATAGTTTAGTTGAACTACGTAGCAACACATTATCATACTCCATTTAGTCTGTTGGAGAGCATTTGCTGTTCTGTTGTGTAATATACAGCTTGCAGAACGTACACAACGTGTTGGTACTCGATATAGAGTCATGTACATGCACCATTAGCTGTTGTAATATTGGACTTATGCCTTAACTTGGCAGAATGGTTTTAAATACCCGGGGGCGCGTTGAGACTATGTTGCGTAATACAGAACCTGCCAGTCACAGAATAACATATTGGGGCCAGCTAGACCCATGTAATGTATGTAGCAGACAGTTGTGTAATGAGACACTTTTATTGTATGCATTAGTAACAGGGTATCCCTTCTTTCCTTATAAGGGGTTTTCAGTGTTTATATGCTACTTTATAATTTAGACATTATTGTAGTGACCCTTTGGTGTGATATATGCAGAGGTTTCATGCCAATGAACAGTCGTATATTTTATCTATTCTTAGCTTTGCAAGGGAATTCTACTTTGTGCGTCTATGTGGCGTGCTGATCCTATTGTGTAATATAGATTGGGTGTTCTGAAGCCATCTGTGGAGATCTAATAGCCCATATACACGTTCCGATTTTACAAGGAGATGTGTACCTGATGTGTGTACATCTGTGTTGCGGTTATACATGCTTTGTCTGTGTAATATTCATTCTACAGAACTTGCCAGTGTGCTTTTGGGACCAAATATAGGGAAATATATTATGTGCAATAAAATCACATTTATTTCCCCTTTGGGTATTGTGGTTGGGTAACCTATACGTCTAACGCGGTTGAGGGTTATTTCCTCATTAAAAGAAGCCCATCATAAACCTTGGGGCCAACAGTGCACTTTACCAACACAACAATGAGGTAGGGCCTCTCACAAAGCTGAGCTGCTTACTGTAGTCCATCCAGGGGACGTGTGTGACAGAATTAATGCGAGGAGGTTTCTCTGGAGTGTAGCCCCTCACAGTCAGACGTTCACCAGACCTTTGATTCGCCTTCAGCTCTAACTCTTAAAGAATCTCTCACAAGTTTAAAACCAGCTTTTTTTATTTACCTATCCAACTTGGAACGCTAAATAAGACAAAAGGTGCCGGCATGCTGCACAGCATGGCCAAAAACCATTCACAATCCAAGAAGTCCCAAAGTCAAGATATAGTGGCTTGGCCGCCAATGCTTCTTTCATCTCGTTATAGAGACATAGCCATATCACTAGCGCGGTACATTTTATCTCCATAAACCTGCTTTTGAAGGTCAATTGCCATATTCTTTGTAGTCTAAATTATATACTGTGTAATTTGGAAGGAATGAAAACTGATAAGCACTGTCTAATGCAGATATTTTACTTATAAAGCCACAAAACAATTTAAGAAGACGAAGGAAACAGCTTGCAAATTATAAATATTAAATTATACATGCTGTCATTTTTTTTTCCTTAGGAGATCAGACAGTTGATTCTGTTAGCGCTTGATATCTTCATGTTATGTATTATGTTTCCATTATTTAATTAAATATTATTTTCTCCTTTTACATTTCAAACAATGCTCTTAAAATTCAAGGTGATTTGAAGATCAATTACATTTTAAATCAAGCATTGGCAACGCCAATCGGTCTGGCCCTGGAAACTGGTGTGATTTTTTAAAAATCTTTTATTTTTATTGCAAGCATACATAACTTAAAAAGAACAACAAACAAGCATTTGCTATGCAATAGGTCTCGCATTTACGCGAGTTTAAGCTATTGGCATTGTAAATGAGTGCCTTTTATTTATGTTTTAAAAACGAAAACATAAATAAAAGGCATTGTAAATTGCAATGTCTCGCATTTGCGAGATTTTAACTTATTGGCATTGTAATTGACAATGCCTTTTATTTACGTTTTAAAAACCAAAACTTAAATAAAAGGCAGTGCCATTTACAATGCCAATGGCTCAAACTCTAACAACTGCGAGACCTATTGCATTGTAAATGCTTTTCCTTGTTTGAAGCCCATCTTTCTGAAATATTTGATATGCGTTAAGCAAACGAAGCAACAGGCCAGGGTGCGAATCCCATATATTGCGATCCTGTGGCGAGTGGACGGGAAGAAATCCCCCTCCCCCCACTGCCTGTGCGAAAGATTCATTCCTCATGAATAAGGCGCGCATTGCACTCCCCTGAAACCAGTGACCAGGACCAGTGCCTCTCTCGAAGACGCTCAACAATCACAGAAGCATCATGGACACCGCTCGTGGCGGGTTGGTTGATCCGAGAGAGGTGGCAATCTTTATAACGCCAACAGATCTATCATCCTCCCAGCACCCTCCCCGCCCCTGCACTCCCACTCCCCCATTCTCTCCAGAAGCCGCTGACCCCTTCTGTTGACTCCGTCCTGCGGGGGTCAGAGGTCAGTGTCCTTTCAAGCCCGGCACGTGTCGCTGCTGGGGCTCCCTCCCCTCCGGTCCCTCTGCCCTTCTCTCTCATGCGGTGGATGCATAGTGACACCCCATGGCCGCTGTTAGTATCGTCCACACTGGATGGATCTGCAGCTGTGCGGCAGGCAGCACAAGGCGGGGAGACATACATTGGAGCGCACGCCGGACGCTGCGTTTGATATTTGTAAGATCACAATGACAAACATACACGCAGAGGCAGGCCCATAGGCAGATCAACAGCGTGCGCTGGGAGTAGGCACCAGACCGCACCATCCACGAATAAAATGCTGCAGCTAAGTACACATTACACCTACAAACATAAGAGGACGCAATACTTCCACTGAAACTGACAACACTTACTCATTAGCGTACAAAAGTACTGATGTGCATGTACCTAAAGCAGAAGGATCAAAAAGCTACGTAAAGCGAGATATATCTAAAACGAAGAGGCAGGGTTGAAAAACAGACACAGCTATTCAGATACAAATCTAGCTATGCAGATCGATCACATCTACAGATAAACTGAGTCAAACAAAGCAACACACACACACCCAGATACATAATACAGATACACGCCTCTCACTCAAACACCCATATATAGGCACAGACGGAGACACACAGCAACATATTGGAAATGTATAAACAGAAAACCACAAATGAAAATACACAAACACAGATCCTTACATATACAGTCAAGCATTCCAGATGGCTAAAGGCAGGGGAAAATACTTATGTACACAGGACAAAGACTTACAAATACAGACGCACAAAACATAAGTAGGTAAAACCTGTGATTCTGGGCAACTCACTTAATCTCCCTGTGCCCAAAAAATGAACGAATGTGTCCTTGTGCAGTGTAGCTGGTGCTCTCCAGTACCCTCGGGTCGAGTTCGCGCTAGATAAAAGTGCACTAAATAAATACATATTTTCCCCACGTAGGAACAGATATGAGTATGCATTTACAAACAGTGCTCAGGCATACACACAATTACTCATACAAAATACACATACAAAAGACGTTTACAGAAATCCATACAGGTAGGTTGGCACATTAATCCAGCAAAGTACGTATAATACATTCACACACAACACACCGACATCTAAACAACCGATATCTTGACCCCCACACACAAATATGCAGGCAGAGAGGTATTCTAAGCTTTGTTAATATACTTACAAATGCATTGGTATTCAGGAATAAGCCACTAGAACGGGACAGACCGCTACAAACACTAACATTTGAGACAGTTTATTAAACCAGCACCGTGTAATCCTAGGGGCACATTATCATTTACAATGCTAATAGCTCAAAACTCCAGCAAATGCGATTTGTTTGTTGTAGTTCATCAGATATAGTCCAATAATTGCTCAAAATGATCCTTGGGTTAAAACTATATTTGCAATGTCATTTCTTTATCTATTTTCAAAACTAACACATAAATAAAACCTTTACCATTTACCATGCCAATAGCTCTAACTTAAACCTATTGCATTGCAAATGCTTGTTTTAAAAAGAATCACACAAGCGTGCTCCCGGCTGTTCGCCTCAGGAGCTTTGTTTCCTCTAATGCGGGCTTTCAGTCAGCGCGCCTTAAATAGGGTCCGGGAGGGGGCGTGGCCTGTGGGCTTGACGATAATGGCGGCACAAACAACTCCGACCCGCGGCAGCGTTTACATCGGCTGTGCGGGGAATTTGAGTACAGGTGAGGGGAGTGCTCAGGGGGGAAAGTGCCAGCATAAACACAGTTTTTAGTTAAAAGCTGTTTCTTTTTAAAAGAATCACACAAGCGTGCTCCCGGCTGTTCGCCTCAGGAGCAGTTTCCTCTAATGCAGGCTTTCAGTCAGCACGCCTTAAATAGGGTCCGGGAGGGGGCGTGGCCTCACGGCCGTGGGCGTGGCCTTGACGAAAATGGCGGCACAAACAACTCCGACCCGAGGCAGCGTTTACATCGGTTGCGCGGGGAATTTGAGTACAGGCGAGGGGAGTGCTCAGGGGGGGGGAAGTGCCAGCATAAACACAGTTTTTAGTTAAAAGCAGCTTTTTTTTTTAAAAGAATCACACAAGCGTGCTCCCGGCTGTTCGCCTCAGGAGCTTTGTTTCCTCTCATGAAGGCTCCTGTGGTGTCTATACCTCCTCCTGCTACGCCTACGAGATCTGACTCAGGCGTCTTCGGCTTTTTCAAAGCATGTTTCCATCAAAAAACGTGCAAAATCGTCGACGGGAGCATCGACGATTGTCCCGACAAAGAGATCTGCCGTCTCCGGCTCGTTGATGACAACTATGATGACGACTTCTGCTTCTAGCTCGTCGAAGGCGGCTGCGTCGACGTCGTCTGCATCAACAAAGGTATGCTTCAGTTTTAAAACTGTCTTGTCGACGATTCCCATCGCCTCAACGTCGAAGAAGAGTCTATCGTCGTCGTCGACAAAGGTTGTGAAGAGTGCCTCCTCGTCGTCTGTGGCTCCGTCGACAACTGTACTGACTGGAAGGAGGTTGAAAGCACAAAAAATAGCAAAGATAGGCTATGTCCCAGAAAAATGCCAAAACTGAGTAAAAAATGTTGGTTTTCTGACAAAAGTCTGCTTGTCCCTGAAAGCTGAGAAGATGGTGATCTCAGCACCACACTCCCTTTTTTGTATACCATTTGCAGGGGACAAACCAGACGCTTTCATCTGTTGCCCTGTTTCCCATTTTAAAAAAATATCTGTATTTTGGCTAATTTCTGAGTTCCTTCCAGGGGAATCCACAAACCCCAAGTACTTTTAGAATCCCCATGAGGTTGGAAAATAAGGACGCAAATTTGGTGTGGATACCTTATGTGGTCAAAAAGTTAAAGGGGCCTAAGTGTGAACTACCCCAAATAGCCAAAAGAAAAGCTTAGTGCAGGGGGCGCATAGCAGCAAAGGTGCTAATTATAACATACTCAAAATCTCTTTGTGTTATCTTCATTTATTCCTATGAATTGTCATGTTAACATCCACCACATACATAGTTATGAATGTATTAAATGCTAACTGTTACTTTCTATTTGCTTGAAGCTTACTCGGACATTGAAATGCATGTAAAACGTTCAATGAATTAGTAGGCCGGAAGCCATAGTGTGCAGTCCTGTACTTTGCACATTTTCGTAGAGTGTAACTGTGTTTTCAAACTTGGAAAGGTAAGTGGGATGTGTGAGAATAAGGAGACCAGTACTGCACACATAAATGATACCTTCCTCAAGCCAGTTCAGCACTTCTTTGTGTACAAGATCCTGACACCTACACATTCCATATGTTTTCGCTGAGAGTAACCGGTTTCTTTTATGTGATCAAGTGACTTGTATTGAGAGAAATTGTATATGCATACTAGGCTGAATGTTAATTGTTAGCAGTTTTCTTTGATCTTTTGCTACCTGCCCTTTTGCATTAAACATTAGCTGGACTTCAGGCTGCCTGACGTTTTGTGTTTTATTTTTAACTATATCAAAGTTGTGTCATTTAAGTCCTAGAGATAGCGAAAAATCAAAGTGCTACACAAAGAACAAATAAAGCAAATGATCCATTTTTATTCAGCAGAAGAGTGTAGGTGATTCCTGTATCCAGTGGGGCGTTTTGGAGCACTTTGTCCAAAATAAAGAATAGTTTAGTATTGTACTGCCATTGACATACACCACATTTCCCATTAAAATGGCCACTAAATTTACAGTACAGATGGTTTTTATTGCAAAACATATGACGCACAAATGCTAAAATGTCAATCGTGTTGCAACGCATAGCTATCATTTGTACAACATACAAGTAAAAGGTCTTGGCTTGTTTTGATCCTATTAAAATCTTTCTTCCCATCACACTTCAGAATTACAAAAAAGAAAAATAGCAACATTCCTCATTTCTACTTTCTTTGATGCAGATACATTTTTAAATAGGTGTATAGTTTATTTACAACTATTTACATTTTGGTGTGTATTAGCAAACATTTGACATCCTACAGCTGTTCCTTTATAGCTTTCTGTACCCCAGCAAGATTGTCTCTTGGTTCATATCACAGATTTCCCTCACCTTAACGTTATAGAAAGGAAAAGTAAACATAAATGTCAAAAAGCTATGCGGCAATTTGTAAGAAGACATTAACTGACATTTGACCTCTGTGTTTGAATGCACACCAAAAGTAACAAGATAAATACTAAACTGAAATCCTCCTTTCTTCCTCATTTACCTCCCGCAGTATAATTCTAGGAACCTCTACTTCAAGTGGCACTGACTTTGCCTGCCCCACCTGACCTCTGAACTGTGCTCTTGGCCTCAATACAGGTAATAGGAAGGCCTACTGTAATCTTCCAGAATTGTTGTGCTTATTAAGGAAACAAGCATTTGCAATGCAATAGGTCTCGCATTACTGATAGTCTGAGGTATTGGTGTTGCAAATAATAATGCAATGCCATAGTTCATACTTTCAGTAATGCTATGCGTAGTGTATTGCAAATGCTAGCGTAGCGAGCCAGGAACAAGCATTTTATTTCTCGGTGCAATACCGAAAGCTGCCGTCCATAGTGAGCAACTTTAAACTAGATTGGGGTCTTGTCCATACGGAACCAGGTAGGACAAATTCAATAGATTATAAAAAGCAGGCACCTGGTCTCGATTTTGTGTTGCTACTCTTTATTTTAGTAGACGTTGTGCCTTAATTAATTAACTCTTAGGCACGTGATTATTTTGTACATTTATACCACTTTCTAAGTAAGTTATAAATATTTCAACATATCCAAATTTGACACACTACATCAAAAGAGTCTGGTCAATCACAATATAAACAATTTCAATAAACGCATTCTGTATGCACTCAACAGTGTCAAACAAGAATTCTAAACAAAGATTCAAAATAATATACATAGCATTTTAAGACAACAGTACATCAGTTCATTTTTAACAAAAAACAGTCCTTTCCAATAATTTTTTCTTTAAGTGTGCACCCATACAATGTACACTATTGGTTCTATATCCCTTTGTGAGTCTATGCCAAAAATTATTACATTTTTTCAAAGTAAACGCTTCGGACCCCCAGGACACTCAGTCAAGAGCATCAAGGGGGCGCAGCGAGGCAGGGGCTGGGACAAGCGGTAGCTCGCCTCGCGGCGGACCGCCAGCTCGATACCAAGATCCAACTACGAGCTTTTTAACTGCAGCAACTTTAATATACGCTATTGGAGCTGGAATTACCGCGGCTGCTGGCACCAGACTTGCCCTCCAATGGATCCTTGTTAAAGGATTTAAAGTGTACTCATTCCAATTACAGGGCCTCGAAAGAGTCCTGTATTGTTATTTTTCGTCACTACCTCTCCGAGTCGGGAGTGGGTAATTTGTGCGCCTGCTGCCTTCCTTGGATGTGGTAGCCGTTTCTTAGGCTCCCTCTCCGGAATCGAACCCTGATTCCCCGTTACCCGTGGTCACCATGGTAGGCACAGAAAGTACCATCGAAAGTTGATAGGGCAGACATCCGAATGTATCGTCGCCGTCACGGGGATGTGCGATCGGCCCGAGGTTATCTAGAGTCACCAAAGCGGCCGGGGCGAGCCCGGATTGGTCTTGGTCTGATAAATGCACGCATCCCAGGAGGTCAGCGCTCGTCGGCATGTATTAGCTCTAGAATTACCACAGTTATCCAAGTAACAGATGGAGCGATCAAAGGAACCATAACTGATTTAATGAGCCATTCGCAGTTTCACTGTACCGGCCGTGTGTACTTACACGTGCATGGCTTAAACTTTGAGACAAGCATATGCTACTGGCAGGATCAACCAGGTAGCCGCACCTGACGACGGGGTGGGAGCCGCATGCCCATCTCCCCAACCGGCAACCTTCATGCAACCCTCCGTCTCTCGGAAGCCTGTCAGGGGAAGGAGCCCACCCACCTGGGCGAGAGGGGTGTGGAGAGGTGCGCCGGTCACATAGGCACCGGCAGGCCCAGCCGTCTCCCGCGGGAGGGAGAGGCAGGCCAAGGCGCAGCCTGAGCGAGACGCATGGGTGTCGGAGCCTGGCGGCAGCGGCACCCCTCGGAACGGTCGTTCCGAGCTGCTGTGGAAACGTGCTGGGCAGAGAGGGGAAACAGCATGGCACACAGGGTTCGAAGACCTGCCGGCCAGGCAGCATCCGAGGGCCTGGCACCACCTGGCCCCTTCGCTCGGGTCAGACCACTCAGGGTCACGAGCTGCCAGGGCCGCTCAGCCTTCGCTCTGCTGGGTAGTGTGAACGACCTAACCGCCATGCAGCAGGCCCTCCCTAGAGTCAGACAGTCCATGCAGGGTGGAAGCTCTTTGCTTGAAACAACAGCCGAGGCTGGCCAAGCAGGCCATCCCTAAACGGACCGAGAGTGCACAATCGATCAGAGTACAGCCGGGGCATCCCCTGGCAGGCCACCCTGCACAGGGGGGGGGTACACTGGCTTAGCATCCCCTGCATGCCTGCTGCCGGGGCACGCAGACTCCGAGAAAAAAAAGACCATCGGCAAGAGGCCCGAGAGGCAGGTGCGTCCTCGGGCCCCTGGGGACCCCGGCAGGCAGGCTCCGGGCCTGCCTTCCCCCTCTCAGCATGGCCGGACCTCACGGAGGTCTGTCTGAGCAAACTCTGAGAAAAATGACCATCGGCAAGGGGCTGAGAGGCAGGAGCATCCCGGGCCCCTGGGGGCCCCGGCGGGCGGGCCCCGGGGCTGCCTTCTCCCTCTCAGCATGGCCGGACCTCACTGAGGTCTGCCTGAGCAAACTCGGAGAAAAACTACCATCGGCAAAGGGGCTGAGAGGCAGGAGCATCCCCGGGCCCCTGGGGGACCCAGCGGGCAGGCCCCGGGGCTGACTCCCCCCTCTCGGCATGGCCGGACCTCATGGGGGACTGCCTGAGAAAACTCGGAGAAAAAGGACAATCGGCAAGGGGCTGAGAGGCAGGAGCGTACCCAGGCCCCTGGAGGTCTGACTGACCCTCTCCCTAGTAATCCGGAGGAGAATTACCCCCCTTTCTTGTAGTCCGTTCACTCGAGGTGACATAGGAGACCCAAGGCGCGAAAGTATACGACCTCCTGGAGCCCTCGCTGGGATCCGGGAGGCAAATGGCACCCCATTGGGACTTCCAGGGAAGCCCTGCTATCTGGTCGCCCCATAGGAATGCATTGAGGACGACCAGATGGCCGGGCACGAAAGGGAAGCCATCTGGACACCCTGTGCCCCAACGAAGGAGTGAGCGGGCGCCGGGGCAAGGCGGACCGGAGGCCCGGGGCCACAGCTGGGCCCCAGCCATGGAGGCTGCAAGGGGGTCCCGACAGGCCCTCCGGCCTGTGGCCCGCGCATACCTTAACAAGCAGGGGAGGCCTGCCCGGGCACAACTGAACCCCGTCCCGGGCCTTTGGCCGTGCGGCAGGCCCGGGGACAGGGCCCGGGGCCCGCCGGGGCCCCTGGACCCAGCCGGGGCTCCCAGGCCTGGAAGCGAAGGGGAAGCCTCCCCGGCCTGCCGGACACCATCCCGGGCACCCTGCCACGCGGCAGAACCCAGGACGGAGCCCCGGGTGGGGAGGCCACCCTCCCCCAGGGTCCCTGAGGGGCCCCGGATGGAGCTCCTGAACCCAGACAATCAAGGGGAGACTCCCCGGGTACAACGAAAGTCCGTCCCGGGCCTTTGGCAGTGTGGCAGGCCGGGGGACAGGGCCCAGGGATGGAGCACCCAACCCGGGTCCCGGCCGGGCCCCTGGAGCTAGTAAGGGGGCCCTCTAGGCCCGGAGGTGCAGGGGACACCTCCCCGGGCCCTCCCGGACCCCATCCAGGGCATCCTGCCATGCGGCAGGACCGGGGACGGACTCGGGGCTGGGGCGGCATCCTGGCCCGTCCAGCTGCCAGCTGAGGACCGCTAGGCCGAGAGGGGTACCAGAGTACCTTGTCCCTAGTAATCCAGAGGAAGGCTACCCCTCTTACTGGGAACAAGTGCGCACCGCACGGCTCAGGGGACCCTAGGCGTGAACGTGCCCGACCTCCTGGAGCCCTGGCTGGGATCCGGGAGGCCAATGGCACCTCATCAGGACTTCCAGGGAAGTCCGGCCATCTGGTTGCCCCATAGGAAAGCATTGGGGGCGACCAGATGGCCAGGCACAAAAGGGAAGCCGCCTGGACCCTCCGGACCCTGTCCCGGGCACCGTGCCACACGGATGGACCCAGGACGGAGCCCCTAGTGGGGAGGCCATCCTCCCCGGGGCCCCCCTCAGGGGCCCCGGACGGGGCTCCTGAAGCCAGCAGAGCAAGGGGAGGCTCCCCGGGCACCACAGAACCCCCGTCCCGGGCCTTTGGCAGTGCGGCAGGCCGGGGGGACTGGTCCTGGGCCAGAGCAGCCGACCCGGGGCCCGGCAGGGCCTCTGGACCCTGCCGGGGCTCCCAGGCCCGGAGGAGCAGGGGAAGCCTACCCCAGGCCCTCCAGACCCCGTCCCAGGCACCCTGCCAAGTGGCAGGACCCAGGACAGAGCCCCAGGTGGGGAGACCACCCTCACCGGGGCCCTGGACGGAGCTCCTGAACCAAGCCGAGCAAGGGGAGGCTCCCCAGGGACCACGGAACCCCGTCCCTGGCCTTTGGCAGTGCGGCAGGCCGGGGAACGGGGCCCAGAGCCGGGGCACCCGACCCGGGGCCCGGTCGGTCCCCTGGCCCCAGCCGGGAGCCCGGAGGTGCAAGGGACACCTCCCAGGGCCTTCCCGGACCCCATCCAGGGCTTCCTGCCATGCGGCAGGCCCAGGGACGGACCCGGGGCTGGGGCGGCATCCTGGCCTAGCCAGCTGCCGGCTGAGGACTGCTAGGCCGTGAGGGGTCCCAGAGTACCTTGTCCCTAGTAATCCGGAGGAAGGCTTCCCCTCTTTCTGGGAACAAGTGCGCACCGCGAGGTTAAGGGGACCCAAGGCGCGAAAGTACTTGGAGCCCAGCGAGGGCTCCTCATCGGGACTTCCAGGGAAGTCCGGCCATCTGGTCGCCCCATAAGAAAGCATTGCGTGCGACCAGATGGCCGAGAGGAGCTACCAGATGGCCGGGACCGAAAGGACTCCCCATCCGCCCATCCCGAGGCCTTCGTGGTAGGGCTCCCGCCTGCCTACGCTCCAGGTCTCTAGGGCTCCGGGGCTCCAGGGACTGCTGCGCTCCGGCGCTCCGGGGCTGCAGGACTGCAGGACTGCGGGGTTGCAGGGCCCGGGACCCATGGAGACCGTCCCGGGTACTTCGTCACGCTGCGGGCCGGAGGAGGGAGCCCCAGATGCCTGGGAGGTGTTGCCCGGGAACAAAGCCCCTCTGGTCCTCGGCAGGGACCCACCAGGCCCAAGAGGGTGTCCGGGCATACCCTTGCCCCTAGTAATCCGGAGGAAAATTACCCCCCTTTCTTGTAATCCGTGCACTCGAGGTGACAGAGGGGACCCAGGGCGCAAACGTGCCCGACCTCCTGGAGCCCTGCCTGGGATCCGGGAGGCGAATGGCACCTCATCGGGACTTCCAGGAAAGCCCTGCCATCTGGTCGCCCCATAGGAAAGTATTGGGCGCGACCAGATGGCAAAGGCGAGAGGGGCGACCAGATGGCCGGGACCGAAATTACGCCAATCTGCTTGCCCCGAGCCTCCGCGGGAGGGCTCCCGCCTGCCCCTGCAGGGCTCCGGGGCTGCAGTGCTCCAGGGCTCGGGGACTGTAGGGGTCGGGGGCTGCAGGACTCTGGGGGCTCCAGGGGCTGCAGGGCTCCCAGGCTCCAACTGGCCCGGGGAGATCAGGGAGTCTGCCCAGGCACAAGGGACTCCTGTCCCGGGCACATGGACCCTCAGGATGTGCCCCCGTTTTCCACTTTTTTTTCCCCAAAATTCTGCGCAGTGTGCATAGTGGCACTACGCCCAGCCCTAGTTAATAAATACACAGTTGCACGCTCAGAGACAATCCATATGGGCTTTATGGATCTCACAGCGGCTTTCGACTGTGTCAACCGCAATAAGTTATGGAAGATCCTATTAGGTCTGGGCGCCGTCCCTAATATAGTATCGTTTCTCCATGGGGTTCGACAAGGTTGCACATTTGCACCTTTTTTATTTACTTTGCATGTAAATGACCTGTAACAGGCATTATTTTCAGCAAAAGAAGACTGCCTATTGATTGGTACTCGTCTCCTACCAGTACTTTTATAGGTGGATGACGCAGTGTTAATAGCGAGATCGGCCAATGGTCTACAAACCCTTTTGAATACATTTGACTCCTTTATGAGGGATTTAGACATTTTAGTCAACCTCACTAAATCCCACGTTATGGTGGTGGGTCCCATGAAACCCAGAACAAAGTCTTTTAGCCTGAATGGGGACTTATTGGCAAAGGCAGAGAGTTTTGCCTATCTGAGTGGGCTACTTGACTTCTATCTGAGCTGAAAGCCCCTGACTGGGGCCAAAGGTCAGGAGCTCAGGCAGATCATAGGATCAGTCTTTAGCTTTGCTGCTAGGCTGGGAAGTAGACTCCTTCAAGCCCTTGTCAAGATTTATCAGGCCAAGTGTGTATCCAATGCTCTATATGGGAGTGATATTTGTTTTCTTTCGGATCCATGTGAACTCCATGTGGAGGTAAACAAAACTTCTCATATGTCTACTCTGTGTGCCCAAGAGTATGTCATCCTATTGTGCACATGAAGAGCTGGGGGCCAGGTATTGAAGTGACCAGATTGCTTTCAGCCCTTTGCTGAGTTGGGTGAGGATTTGGTCCAGGGAGGAGCGGGGTCTGAATCGTTATGAGGGATTGTACGGCACTTTACCAGGTCTATAAAATTCAATGGCTATGGTATATAAGGGACTCTCTCTCTCTACAATCTGGAAAGGAGGGAGATGTTTACCAACCCCGAGAATTTTTTTAAAGGCGACCACAAATGGGTAAAGGAACATTTTATGGAAAGAATGAAATCTTCTAGGGAAGGTGTAGAGCTGTTGATACCCACTGTTAGAAAATATATCTGGACTACCACCACATTGGTCATGGAGCCATAACTTACTCTTGTAAATAAATAACAGGGCTAGATAGATATCTGCTCACAAGACTCAGATTTAATTTACTGCATTTGATATTTGCTAACCCAATGGGAAGTTTTGACCTAAATTCCTTAGGTCCTTGCAATTGTGATAACAAATCTCCTCAGGACTCCATGCACTTTATGATGTCTTGCAATTGTACATAGAACCAAGGAGGGTTTTATTGTACCAGTTTTAAAAAGGAATGGTTGTTTACAAGCCCACCCCACTTTCATATATTTACAGATGTCATCAGATGAATATGTCATAGCAAATGTTCTAAGTTATTGGAGGAAGATGGCTCTTACCAAAGTAAGGTATAGTGTGCACAGAGTCCATGGAGTCCCCAGAGGTATAGCAGTGGCAAAATTAGGTAAATACTAACAACTCTCTTTGTGGTAGCTTGGGCGAGCAGTTAGGCTTATACAGAGGGTGTGTTAAGCATTTATTGTATTCACTCAATCAAGACTGATGGTACACATGCAGAGCCTGAATCCAACCAATTAGGTAAGTATAAAAAAGGTATACTCATGTTTTCTTTTTAGAACCAAGCAGAACTTGGCACAGATAAGTAAAATATATTCTCAAATGCAAGACTTTACAAGGAAGTGCCGATGCGGTTGAATTTGCTATTGTTAGAGGTTGGTATTGGTTCAAAAAGCAGTTTAGATTACACAGTAATTATTTTGGAATACTTATGGATTACATCAACTACTCAGGGTGGTATGCCTAGATACCATGCCAGGAATCTCACAATACATGGTAAGTAAGACTTTTCAAGATTTGCAGTGTAGTTACTTTTGCTCTCTACAAAACAGTTCAACACAGAACATTTTAGGAAGAAAAACACATTACATTGGTTCCTATGGGAGAAAAATGGTTATCGGTTTCACAGGTAAGTGCTCGACTCACGAGTGGGAGTTTTGGGGTTAGGACCAAGGTTCACTAAGATCTAGGTTGGCACTAAAGTTGCACCACCAGCGGTACTGGGGCAGCTGGATGCGGAGTGCAGGGGCTCAGTGTTAGCCAATGGCGCTAAGGGGGCCTTCAGTCAGGGACTGCTCACAAGCAGGCCACTTGGCTGTGGGAGCAAAGCTCCTGGGGTTAAGATCAGCACTGCAGGGGCCAACAAGTGGCACAGGATCTGCACCACTAGCGGCACAGTGGCGGCAAGGGCGCAGGTTGCCAAGGGCCAAGTGGATGTCAATGGAGATCTTTGGTTCGGCAAAGACATTGCAGGTTCGGGCAGGGGGCGACCACCCGCTGTAGAGGTAAATTGGGATCTTGGGGGATGCCTGGACACCGTCTATTGGGCCACCCAAGGCTCTGCGGCATCGTGTGCAGGGGTGTCTTTTGGCATCGGTTTCTTCTTATCAGGTCTGGGGGGACCCTCAGGTTGAGGCTGCATGCATCATCTTGAAGCTTGAGGGAGCTCGGGGGATCACCAGATCCTAGGTCAGGATCACTAGGGAGACCTCCTAGTGGGGTTGGGCCACTCGAACCGGGGTGTGGGTGTGGTGCAGAGTGGGGCAGAATTGCAGAGACACCTGGATCCAAATTCTGTGGGTGAGTCTTGGCTTGAGAAAATCCGGTGGTCAAGGGAGACAGAGTCTGTTAGATGAGTTCAGGGGAGGTCCGCTGGGCTCTGGGGGTTGCTCGTTGATGGACTCGCCGGGGTTCTCACTGTAGGCAGGTTGAAGTTGGGACAGGCCGGTACGGCTGGGGCCAAAGCAATAGGTGTCCTATTCTTCCTGGGTCAGCATGGCTCTTCGGTCCTTCTTTCTTCCTCAAATCTCAGGAGGTAGGGTTCAGAATTGCCCCTAAATAATAAATTTAGGGGCGTTACAGGGGTGTGCAGGTCAGGACCAGTGAGTCTTTTACTTGGGGTGAGTACACCTCCTATTATGCCACTCTCCAGTGGGAGGAGAGCATTAGTCTTTTCCTAATTTGTTGGGTTCCATCATCTCTAAGATGGAGGGGACTGACATATGTGCTTCACCTCACCTCCCCCACCTGAGGAGTGGAGTTGGCAAAGGTGGGCACTGCTCTCCTCCTAGCTTAGTTTTTCATGCTGATACTCCCACACAAAGTGGGGGTCAGAACTAGTGGGAGCCAGTTGCTGGGGGCAGCAAAAGGCAGGGACAGCGTACAAAGTGGGCAGGCTTTTAAAGCTTCCCCTTTCGTGGACCCAACCCACCCTGGGGTAGGAGTCATGAAACCTAGGCCCAGGATGGGCTTTGTTTCTGGACCCAGAGAGTGGATGTTTTCTACCCAGGGTTCCAGAAACATGTCTGGTGTGGCAAATGGCAGGTAGCCTTTCAGGAACCACATCAGGGCAGGTCGTTTTTCAAGGGGCATCTCTAAGATGCCCTCAGTGGGCATTGTACATCAATTCCCACACTGGCATCAGTGTGAGTTTAATGTGTTGAGAAGTTTGCTACCAATTGTCCCAGGTTTTAGTAAAGTCTTTCTGGAGCTGTGGAGTTCATAATGACCAACATCCAGACCATATACTCTTTATGGCTTTACTTCACTTACAATGTCTAAGAATGGACTTAGACAGTGTAGGGGCACAGGGCTCATGTCACTGTACCCTCATCTGGGGACACTGGTGCACCCTGCTAATGGGGTGACTTACCTAAATATCAGACAGTGGGTTGCAGCTATGGCACACAGGGATGTGTTTCAATTGTGCCTCCAATCGGTGATTGGTTGCATCCTGTAGGGCACACTTAAATGGTTCCTTTTGGATTCCACTAATGTTCCAAAAAATATATATTCACAACTTAATCTTGAGAATAATTTTTTTATTTCCATGATTCTCCATATGAAATTATCTTCATTTCATCATCCAAAATAATATCTTTTCATCATGATTTCATATTAGCTTCAATGCATTTCGGGCTCTGTGCCCTTCGTCTGGGAGCATATCTAAGGTACACATGTTCCTCTGTACATACCCCCATGATAAACATTGCTTCTTAATGGACATTCATGCATACAGCATGCGTGATCTATTTAAATACGGCAAATAGATGAACAAATGCTTCATTGTGAATAGTGCTGTGTGGTTTAACTCGGTGCAAGCTAATTGACCATGTGAACTGCTGGTATTCGAGATCGGTCGTGGTGAAAAGTGATGCGTTAAGGGGCTGGGGTTCATGCATTAGCAACATAGTGTCGGTAAACGAACAAGCTTACTTGAACACTTTAGACTCGGTTTATGTTGGAGTCTGAAAAAGATAAGTGTCGCGCATTAAGTTTGTGAAACCGTCAGGTAAAGGAAAAAGTCAGGTGAAAGAAAAAAAGGACATGTCGATAATACTTACGCAATGGTGGTACAAAACGTGTGGAGACGCGGCGTTCTGCAGTTGTCTGTATTCAATACTGGCCAGTGCTTCCTGGTTGTGCTGCTAAATGGACGCCCATTGGGGGAATAAAGTCATGTGATCGCGCTCGAGAAATAAATCTCGAAGAAAGACTGAATACGAAGGATCGCGTAATGAAAAGTCTGTGCCGAAAACGGCTAAATAAATCTGGTAAAAGTGAAATAAAATAAAAGTGAAATCATTGGATAGCGAATGTGGGTAAGTGTGCAGAAAAATGTGTGAACACTCGATGCATCAATTTCAAAAGATGATCTCAAGAGATCTATCGAGAATGAATAAGGTGGCTCATAGTATGCTACTGGCCAAGCTAGATACACATTATCTTTCGGATTAATAATTTTAAGTACATGACAACACTAGAAGTGAGTTGCAAGGTTAATGAGATGTCTGAGTATATACCGGTAGTTTGTGTACATTGGTGTAGGAGTATGTAGAACTTCATAGCACTTTTGGAACTAAGTGTGCAGAACAACAGGCATAACATATGCATTCAACTGGTAAATGGAAACAATTATAGATAACAAGCCAGTAATGTACGGTCATTTAACCAGTTGGGTTTGGTTGCATGCAATTTACAAATCAAAAAGTTTTCATGGCGAAGCAGATGTTTGTTGTTTTCTCGTCCTTCGATTTTCTGTATTACTTCTAATATCATAAATTTCAGTTGTGAAACATTGTGATTATATTCTGAAAAGTGTGTTGCCACTGATGATTTGAGGTTACGTGTCCTAATATTCGACTTATGTTCATTAAACCGCACTTTTATTTTGCGTTCAGTTTTCCCAACGTAGATTTTTCCGCAGGGACATTTCAACAAATAGATTACATTGGCAGTGTCACATGTCGCGGTCACTGTGAGTTTGATTTTGTAACCCTTCATGGGATGTGTAACACTAGGTCCCGGTATGATGTTGTTACAGTTCGCGCATGGTCTTGTTCCTTTAGCTACCACATTTAAAGTTTTAGGTGATTTCAAAATTTCGTCAATGTTTTTCACTCTAGTATATGCAAATAGTGGTCTGTGATCAAATATTGCATTGAAGTCAGGCTCCAAACTTAGCATCGGCCAATGCTTGTTGATGATTTTCTTAAAATCTAGGCTTAGGTTAGAAAATTAAGAGACAATCACTGTCCTTTTATTCGGTGGTTTGATTGAAGTTTTAAGAAGCGATGTTCTTTGCATGACGTGTTTTGGTCTTGGCGATTTTTAATTAGATTCTTAGGGTACCCTCGTTGTAGAAATCTGTTTCCCATTTCCTCTACTCTTAACGTAGCCTGTTCTGGGTCCGATGTTATTCTCTTCACCCTAATCATCTGGGATATTGGAAGATGTTGTTTAAGTGACATTTGGTGGAAACTGGTGAAATGTAACATGTTGTTCCTGTCTGTTGGTTTGCGATAAATGTCAGTGGATAAGTGATTGGAATGTAACTTCACTTCGACGTCTAGGAACGTGATTCTTTCGGTATTTATTTCCCATGTAAATTGTATCTGTTGATCAATCCCGTTGAGAGTAGTTAATGCTTGTTGCGATCTTTCTTTGGTGTTTCTCCAAATGATGAACACTTCATCAATGTAACGTCCGTATAATTCGATGTTGTTGCTCCATTCGGTGTTGGTTAAGATGTGTTCCTCCTCATATTGATTCACAAAAAGATTCGCATATACAGGAGCAGTGCAATTTCCCATAGAGGTACCTACGAGTTGAAGATACCAGTTGTTTTTGCGTTTGAAATAGCTGTGAGAGTGTAAAGTATACAAGTTCCATGAGAAATAGTTGCATGGGTTGGTCCATGTCTAGATGTAAGATAGCTTGTTCCATAGCCTCAATGCCTTCCTTGTGCGGAATTGACGTGTATTACGATTTGACATCTGCCGTGCATAACAATAAGCTTTCATCTTTTTCCACTTGTATTTCTTGCATTTTAGTAGAAAATCGGTGGCATCCTTGATATAACTCTTCCTGGACTTGACTGCAGGTTGTAAATATTTGTCGAGGAATTGCCCCACGGGTTCGTGTAAGCTACCTCAGGTAGAAACGATAGGTCTCGGTGGTGGATCTGTGGGGTTTTTGTGAATTTTCAGGACCATATATATTGATGGACTCCTCGGGTTTGATTTAAACAAAAAATTCTTAGTTTTTTTCTTTGATGATCTCAGCCTGGTAAGCTTTCTCAACTATGTTCCTTAAAATGTCCATGAATCGTTTAGTTGGGTTATCATTGAGTCTCATGTATGTGGTGTTGTCAGCAATGTGTTCATTGAGTTTCTGCTCATACATAGTGGTGTTCATAATTACCAAGGCTCCTCCTTTGTCCGCCTTTACACATGTTATGGATTCAATATTAGCAATGGTTTTTAAAACATCCCGGTCTTTTTGTGTGTTGTTTTTATATGTGGTTTTATGGAAGTTCAATTTTGTTATATCTTGTTTGATTAAATTCTCAAACAGGTCCAAAGTTTTGTGGATGACTGGTGCTTGGTATGTGCTGCTGGTTTGTAAACCCATGAGTTGATCCGGTTGTGGTGTGTCTTGTGGAGGCAACACGTTTTCAAAAAGGTGCCTTACCCTAAGTTTCCTCAATAATTTAAAAGTGCAAACTTTCAATTCGAGTTGATCAGTTTTTGTGGTTGGTACGAAGGAAGTGCCCTTCTGTAACAATTTCATTTCATTGGGTTTGAATACATTTTTTTTTTAAAACATATTTTATTGATTTTGTTCAGCAGACAGATCACAACAACATCCACTTCCCCTAATATCATCAAATATGTCGTCAAGGTTACTCCCAACCGAATCCTCGGGTCCCTCCCCCCATGTGGCAATTGGCGTGGGTACATTCCAGATTTACACATCATAGCATAACACCAGCTATAGAGACAATATTCATAACACTTTGCACTGTTCGTAAATATCACATGAATGTTCTGTACTTTTCAGTCTTCCTCCACCCTCTGCAGTTCTTGTAAAGCCTGCACCAATGCGTCTCAAGCCTTGGCCAGTTCTAGAACGTTTTCATTGGCCGTTCGCCTGGCCTGTCGTAGCCTAATTGAGCCCTCACAGCTAGCCCATTCAGATAACTCTGCGCTCCATCTCTTGTTCGGAGGCCCCTCTCTTGATTTCCAGTGCCAGGTAATTTCTCTCTTTGCCAAGAATAAGCCTAAATCAATGAATTTACTGGTTACTTTGTTTTTGATTGTGTGTGGAAACCAATGCAGCAGGCACACTGCTATGTCAAAGTTCAGATGCCTATCCGTGACCTTGTTAAGGAGTTCCCCTACCTCCGCCCAATATCTTCCCAAAGCCGGACAGTTCCCAAGCATATGTTCTAATTCTATGCCTCGCTCGAGGCACCTGGGACATGCTGCATCTTGGACCCGAAAAACTTCTCAATCTTCCCAGGAGTCAGGTACGCCCTGTGCAAAATACCTATGCCCTCTTCTCATTTCTGTTTTAAACCAACTAGCGGACGGAGTCAGGCATGTCACTGCCTTAAAGGTCCCCGCTGCCATCACAACATATTGGCAAGCCATGGTAGTCACCGGTTCTGCCTGCCCCCCCTTCCAATGTTTCCGAAGCACCGCCGTTATTGCCACGTGCAGTAGGAATCTGCCATCGGGAGACCATACCTATCCTGCAGGGTCTGGAATGGGAGCAGTCCCCCATCCTCATACAAGTCTCCCACCACTTGGAGTCCCAGCCGTTCCCACTCCATGAGGGGGGACCAGTCCCCACCGTGTGGCAAAGCCGTCAGCATCCCCAACGGAATCTCGGGAGCATATGGGTGGGCCACCCCGGCTCTGCTCTGACTCCTATTCCAACAGAGCCTCAGGGTTTTCTCCTCCATCGTCAGGTCTCTTAAATTAAGCTTTTGTTGTAGGACTATGTATAAGAGGATATGCTGCTGTATCCCTGCACCTCGCATTTTCTCAGGACCCCTGAACTCCATTGCTACACTTTGTGTAAGTACCTGCAGCTGGGCCGCCAAATAGTAAAGCTCGAGGTCAGGAACCGCCATCCCGCCCTCAGCCTTGGGTCGCATCATTGCCGTCAATGCTACGCGCTGCCGTCCACCACCCCATAAAAAGCCAATGATCAGTGAACGCAGTTCCTTAAACAGTCGCTGGGGGACCCATATCGGCAGTGTCCGGAAATAATAAAGCAGTCTAGGTAAAGCCACCATTTTAAGGAGGGCTACCCTCCCCACAACTGAGAGAGGGAGCGTGGACCAGAATGCCACGCTCCCTTTCAGAGCACTAATACAACACCCCACATTACCCTCCAGCATGTCTGTAGCATCATGATAGACTCGGACCCCCAGGTATGTGAGACAGGTCGGTTCCCATTTCATCGCCCCAAGCATCAGTGGAGGTTGTGTACCTGGCCGCAACGGGAAGAGGCATGTCTTACGCCAATTCACCCTCAAGCCCGATAGTGTTCCAAACCGCATCCTGCGGAGCGTCTTCTGCGTTGTCCAAAAACAATAGCAGGTCATCTGCATATAAAGATATATAGTGGGGCGTGTCTTGCAACCACAACCCTCGGTAGGCTGATCCTGATCGAGCCCGCACTGCGAGGGGCTCTATCGCCAGGGCGAACAACAAAGGGGACAGCGAGCATCCCTGTCTCGTCCCCCGCAGGATAGGGTTCTGGGCGGATATTACTGTTCCCAACCGTACCCTTGCATTCGCCGAAGTGTACAACACCCTCGTCCAGACCCCAAAGTGTTCCCCCACGCCAAACCGCTCCAGAACTTTGTAGAGGAAGGCCCACTCCAAACTATCAAAAACCTTCTCTATATCCACTGATAGAGCAGCTGGCAACCGTGCCTCAAGGTGATCCCCCTCCATAATCCGCACCATTCTCCGAATATTCGAGGATGTGTTTCGGGTCGGGATAAACTCGTCCTGGTCCGCATGCACCAATGTGGTCATATAGGGCAGCAGTCGGGTCGCCAATATCCGGATCTTATAGTCCGCCATCAGCATAGATAATGGCCTATAGGAGGTCACATCTGCATCATCTCTGTAAAGATGAGTCCAAGAAAATATTAAAATTGTAGTCTTTATTGAAGAGTAGGTACAGGAACCTCCAGCTCATCCACAGCCTGGTTCACATCTCAGTTTCATCTCTCAAGAGATAACATTCTAAGCTGCTAGGCAACCATTAACATTCCACATTAGTCATCTCTACACACCTTCCCCCTTATATATCCCACAACAAAAACTTGAAGGAAACTATTATACAGAACAGAAAGATGAGTGAAAATCAATTTAACTACAAGGAGAAAAACACTTAGATACATTTCCCAAACTCCAAGTAGTCCCATCACACAGAATCACCACATTCTTCTTCACTTCCTTCACCTGAACAGGTTTAGAGAACTTGCTATCATCCTTGACAATAAAACCTCCACGTCTCACTACAACCCAATCACCAGATTTTATGTTAGGAAATTTGACACCTTTTAAGTGATCATAATGTTTGGCAGCAATGATTTGTTTGTTAAGCACTTGATCTCCAACCTCATCACAATTCACCCATACACATTCCCTGTCTTTCAACCACCCTGGTACTTCTTTCAAACCTGGTTCCCTTCCTTTAAGAGAAATGAAAGGTGACACTCCAGTCATGGAATGTGGTGTTACCCTATAAGACCACATCAGGTTCTTCAATTCTTCAGACCAGGACAAACCATTGCACAAAGAAAGTTGTATATTGTCCAAGATCAGGCGATTAATCCTCTCAACTAAGCCATTGGCTTGTGGCTTAAATAAAGCAACTCTCTCATGTTTAATCCCTTTCCCACACAGGAACTCCACCATTTTCCTAGAAATTAATTGCGGACCATTGTCTGACACCAAGAACTTTGGAATCCCCTCATTCAAGAAAACCTTCTCAAGAAACTTAATTACTTTTTCAGTTGTAATACTCTCAGATGTCTCAACCACAAACCACTTGGAGTGGTAATCCACCAAAACCATTAGGAATTTGCAATTTGTTCCCAACTTGGAAATAGGACCAATGAAATCTAAAGCCAACCTTTCCCAAGGACGCTCAGGAAACTTCACAGAAGAAATAGGAGGTTGACGTAAAACTTTGGTCTTGTCACTAGCAGCACAAGCATAACAATCTTTGACAACTGCTTCAACCTCATTATCTAAACTAGGCCACCAGAATGACTGACGTACACGTCACTTAGTCATATTTCTCCCCAAATGACCTTCGTGTGCCATGATGAGAATTTTAGATCTAAGATTCTTCGGTGGTACTAATTTGTCTCTCCTCCACAGTTTCCCTTCTCTTACACTTAACTCTTCTGCAACATTAATGAAACCTTTAAACCGTAAATCATTGCACAATTGCGCATCCCATCCATTAGAAATAGAAAACATAACTCTTTCCAATACTTCATCTTCCAACATTGCAGCATCCCATCCTCGTTGCCAATGTAAAGATGAGTCCAAGAAAATATTAAAATTGTAGTCTTTATTGAAGAGTAGGTACAGGAACCTCCAGCTCATCCACAGCCTGCTTCACAGCTCAGTTTCATCTCTCAAGAGATAACATTCTAAGCTGCTAGGCAACCATTAACATTCCACATTAGTCATCTCTACACACTCTGCCAGGCTTCAAAAGTGGAATAATCAATGCCTCGCGCATTGATGTAGGCAATTGGCCCAGTGTCTTAGCTTCCGTGTACACCTCCAACAGGCGGGGTGCCAAGATATCGACATATTGAGCGTAAAATTCTATCGGGAGCCTGTCTGCGCCAGGCGTCTTATTCCGGGCCATGCTCTTGATCGCACATCGAATCTCCGACAACGTTACATCCTTCCCCAGCATCTCGGCCTGCTCCTCATCCAGTCTCGGAAGGGGAGTCCCAGCCAGGAAGTTGTCTATGTCCGTCTCCTCCCCTCCCAGCTGACATTGATATAGAGTCTCATAGTACGTTAAGAATCGCGACAGCACCTCCCCCTGCGAGTAAACCAGGTCCCCCATCTCATTTACTATTCTCATAATCGGAGTACCCCTCTGCACAGGGTTTGCCAGTTCTGCTAGCAGCGTGCCCACTTTATCTCGCTCCGCATGCGTCTTTTCCATGTAATTTTTATAATCAAAACAGCGCAAACGCTCTACTTCAGCCGCTGCCGCTTTCTTTGCATCCAAGAGCCTCGCCTGCAGGAGCGGCTGCTCCGGCCTTTGCCTTTCCATTTCCCGCAAATGTTCTTCCGCTTTGGTTACATCATTCAAAATCACTTTCCTTACCCCGAGTACTTGCTAATACAGAGCCCCCGTATCACCACCTTCAAGGCGTCCCATTCTCCTGCCCTAGTGGAAGCCGTACCCTGATTATCCTCAAAGTAATGTTCGATGCCCTCCTTAACCTCAGTCTGGAAGACCTGGTCTTCCAGGGTTTCTGGGCAGAGCCGTCAAGTTGGTATGGCGGATCTCTCCTGCAGCCAATTAAAGGACAGTAACAGTCGATTGTGGTCGGATATGGTCCATGCTAAGTACTCGTAATGTGCTGCCATATGGGCTATGGACCGGGAGCATAGTATAGCATCTATTCTAACGTGTAACTCATGTAATGCCGAAAAAAAGGAGTAATCCCTGTCCTGTGGCTGATGTGTACGCCATGTATCCACTAGGCCTCATCTATCCTGCCATTCTAAGCGTCTCCCAGCTACTCTACGAACTGGTGAGTCAACCAATGGGGGGTGCGATCTGTCAAGAACTATGTCCGTTATTGAATTGAAGTCCCCCCCACAATCACCTGACCGGCTAAGTAATGTGCCAACACCCCCGATATTTGGTCCAAGAATCGCGCCTGGTCCACGTTGGGAGCATAGATACTACTAAGTACAACATCCCTTCCTTTTTTAAAAAAAAAATATTTTTATTGATATTTTTTACATAATAAATGCATTCCCACCCTCCCCGTCCCCCCCTTTCCCTGACCAAGAGCATGTCAAAACAATAGATAAGAAGCAGCTTATCATATACATACAACAGAAATTGATCCAGTATATTGTACTTTGCCATAAAGTTGCAAAAAAAAAAGAAAAAAAAATATATACATATAAATATATATACACATATATACAAACATGTACATACACATATATATATATATATATACACATACATACATACACATACATATACATACACATACACATACATCTACATAAATGTAAGCAATTCTATGTACACAAAATACACTCATGTATGTCTCTGGATCCACAGTAACATAGGTGACCAAATCCGCATGCCCATTGATCTTTTTTTAGCACCTTTGTTTTTATAAATTGCAATTTCCAGGCTACAGGTGGCTAATAGCCTAGCCCTCCATTGTTGAAATACAGGTGGATCCGGATCTAACCCGGCTGAGGCAATAGTAAGTCGAAGTATTGCCATGGCCACAAATATTAACCCCTGGGTGTTTGTCTGCACTTCCCGATTTGCTACCCCCAGCATGATTTCCTCCGTTGAGATTTCTATTCTTGTTTGACAAACTTCTGATAGAAATTCCGAGATATCATTAATCAGCTTAGTAAGTGTGTTACATGTAGCAAATATATGTATAATATCGGCCCCATATAGTGCACAACGTGGACATGTTGTTCCCTTCCCTGTTTCCCACTTAGCGATTTTCTTAGGGGTGTAATATAGGAAGAAGAAGGTTTTATAAAATTGTGCCTGTAGCTTTATCGACATTAATGAATTTAGAGCTAAGTCATATGCTATGCAGGGGATATTCGAATATAGTCCCAGTTGGTCCTGCCAAATTGCACAATGTTTATCCATATCATCGGGGACCATTAAATTAAAAATTTCATAGATTTCCCCAATCCTGGGGGACATTTTTTTACATATATTATCCATCAATTGATTGTTCAGGAAATTCTCCCGCCCACCAGTTTTCTTTGTTAGAAAATCTCTAACCTGAAAAAACTTAAAGAAATCTCTATGGCTAATATTATATTCCTCATGCAGATCCTCAAACATCTTAAGACAGCCTTGTTTATAGAAGCAGCCCAGTTGCACCATCCCTGCCGAGACCCATCTGTTTATACAACTATCATGGAATATTAAAGGCAAATCATTATTACTGTTCATTGGTGTATAAAATGAAAGTCGCCCTAGCCCCAGCATCTTGCGGATGCTACTCCATGCTTTATAAGCCCCTATAATAGTCTTAAACTTGACTTTCTTAAAATAATTATCGTTTGTATGTCGCCAAAAGCAACCGGCACAATCTTCTCCTAATAAAAGTTCTTGAGGGGACGGGATCTCTTGATTAATACTTTCATTCGAAATTAAATTGGCGCAATATTTCAGAACAGTGGAACAATAATACAATTTAAAATTCGGTAGGGATAAACCTCCCTTTTCCTTCGGTAGTACCAATCGTTTAAGAGCCCGTCGGGGTTTCTTATATCCCCAAATGAAGCTTGAGAGCATAGAGTCGATAGTCCTAAAGATTTTGGAGGAGAATTCAAGGCAAATAGTCCTAAAAAAATATAAAAATCGAGGGGAAAAAATCATCTTAATCAAATTACAACGGCCCCCGATAGTTAGATGTAAATTATCCAATCGTACCATCTCCTTCTTGGTTCTAGACATCAATGGTTTTAGGTTAATATCAACAATGTTTGGAATTTTAGCACATATTGTAACCCCTAGGTAAACGGCCTCCTCAGTAACTCTTGAGTCCCCCATCACAATCTTGTTGTTTAACACAATCTGGGTTTTGTGTGCTTCCTCTTCTATCACCGGCATAGCTCTATTTGGGTCTCTAGTGACAATTGCGATATCATCGGCATAAGCCAAAGTTTTGGTATTATGACTACGTATTTTAATTGGTGATATACATACACAATTGTCCAACCATCGAATAAATGTATCGATGTATATTGCAAATAAAAGGGGTGAGCAGGGCCATCCCTGCCTGGTTCCTCTCGTGATCGCAAAGTTCTCTGACAGGAGCCCGTTGACTAATACTCTAGCACTCGGTTTATTATATAGTCCTCGAGTAGCCGTAATGAATTTGTCGTTAATTCCACTATAGGACATTGCCGTCCATAAAAATCTCCAAGAGATCAAACGCTTTCTCTGCGTCCAGAAGTATAAGCGCCATAGGGTCTCCTGTAGATTCTGTATAGTCAAACAGCGAGATCACCCGTTGAACATGATCAGTTGTTGACCTTCCTGGTATAAATCCATGTTGGTGTTTGGATACTATTTTATTTATTATTGGTGCCAATCTGGCTGCCAGGAATTTTGAATAGATTTTTGAGTCCCCATTAATTAGAGTAATTGGTCGATATGACCCTAAATCAAGGGGATTTTTTTTTTTTTCAAGAAGACGACAATTTTAGCTTCTGACCAGGAGGGTGGGGGGGTACCTCCCTGAAATATGTGGGCAAATAAAGTCATCATTATTATTTTTAATTGATCAGCAAATTTCAGATAGAACTCAGATGGTATTCCATCCATTCCTGCTGCTTTCACACTTTTTAATGTTTTTTAAAGATAGCAGGATCTCAACCCAATTGGGTAATGCGTCCAGCATGTCCTTGTCCTCCTGCTCAAATCTTGGACCATCCCTTCCATATAGCCTTCCCTCCACTGCTACGTATCTATCTTCTGGGTCCAGGATGTGGTTCGTTGCCTGAAATGGGACACCTGCCCGTATCCAAACCAGTACCCCCCTGGCAAACGCCGAGGAGGACGTACTGAAAATCTGGCCTCTCCACCTGCGTTGCAGTGCCTGACCTTCTGCCCTAGTAAGATGGGTCTCCTGAAGCAGGGCTATATGGACTCCCCTCCGCACCAGATAAGCCTGGACCTTGTGCCTCCTCACCATTGAATTCAGGCCGCAAACATTCCATGTAATACAACACAGTTCAGGTAACGTTCCCATTATGTTTGTCCCTCCGCCTCCTGGTCTTCTCCATTTGTTCACCCACACCAACCGTGCCACCCCAAACAACAACCATCCCAACAACAACCCCTCCCCTCCCCCCCAGAACAGGACCTATTACAAAATTATCAGCCCCCATCCAAACCATGTCACTGCCCACACACCTATATCCTGTAGTAGCCACTACAGGTTTGCCTTAAGGGCAATGGGGGGTCGCTCGGCCCCAACAGGTAGCAGCGCCAGCCACACACCCCGCCGCCACAAGATCCCAGACAGTGTTCACAGGAGCTAGAGGCCCCCTCTCCTTCTTCAGTCGGAAGTGCCCAGTCAACCTATCCGAGTCCGTGCAGCAACCATCAGCAGCCCTCCACTCCTTCACTCATCCAACATGCCCTCTGCCGTCCTGGGAGTGACGTCTGGGCCCCTGTTGCTGTCTGTTTCTGAGTGCCTCGCTTCCGACCGCCGCCTGTCTTCTTCTGAGTCCGTCCCTGCCATCGACTCAGTTGTCTGTGAGCCAGTGATCGCCGCCTCTGCCTCCAACGCCCCCTGTCGTTCCGCTGCCGCTTGCAACAGCAGCTGTGCCCGCAATTTCCTATTCCGTTTCCGAAGTCTCTGGGACTGTCGGACTTGCGGTACTTTGAGCAATTCTGAACGCCGGTGTTCCTTGCGATCTGTTCCAGCCCTGTACGTTTCAAGCCATGCCCATGCTTCCTCCGGCGTGAGAAAGAACTGTGTCAGGCCATCCACAATAATTCTCAGCTTCGCAGGGAAGATCAACAAGTACTGGATCCCTTCCTCCCTGAGCTCCTTCTTGACTGCCAGGACCGACGCTCGGCGCCTTTGGATGTCCTGTGTGTAATCCGGAAATATTGTCACTTTACTGTTCTCTACTGCATAGGGACCGGCCGTACGCGCTTTCTGGATCAGCAGATCCCTGTCTTTGTAGTGGAGCAGTCGTGCCGCCACCGGCCTGGGGGGGCAGCCCGGCAGCGGAGGCCGTGCTGACACTCTATGCGCCCTTTCAAGTGTAAAGAAGGTGGACAAACCCTCCGGAGCCACAACCGTCTTAAGCCAATTCTCCAGATAGGCAACCATATCTTCCCCTTCTGTTTTTTCCGGGAGGCCAACCACGCGTATGTTATTGCGTCTATTGCGACTTTCGGCATCCTCCGCTTTCTTCTCCAAGGCTTCAGTTCGGTCTAGAGCATCCACCATTTTCGCTGCCAGGGCGGTGTGGGCCGGTGCTAAGTCCCGGAGGGCATCCTCGTTGGTCTTAACTTTGTCCGCTAGTTTTGCGTGGTCCGCCCGTAGTAGCCCCAGCCCAGTCGCCACTTGCGCAATATCCTGTTGCAGGGCCTCCTTCGATGCCGCTATGGCGTCCAGAATCCTGTCGAACTGTTGTTGGAGCCCTGGGTCAGGCACTGCCTCCCCTGCCCTGTGCTCTGCATTGCTAGCACCATCGGGGTCCACAACCTCATCCCTTTTGCCTTTTGGTTTCATTGCGGCTGCTGAATACCCCTCCGCGCCCTGTGCTATACGTGACGCCTCCAGGGACCCCCAGTGGCTCTCCTCCTCGTCACCTCACTCCCAGTATCTAAGGCTCAGCATAGCGTACGTGAGATAGCCTTCCAAGATCCAGCCAAACCCATAGTCCAGTCCTGGTCGTCCCCGGGTCCTCCTCCGGCTAGGCTGCTTCGCTGGAATCCCAACTGCGCTACCAGTCACCGCATGGGACACTGCTACTGAGGTCCTCTTGTATGCAAACCAGCCGGCCGAGTATGCCCCGATTCTGTGTGGGCCCAGTGTAAAAGTCTACCCTCGCTAGGCTGCTATCACTGCTCACGTGCTGATCTGCGGGCCACGCAGCCCTATGCCCAGGATATTGCCGCCCTGGCTCCACGCCACTACTGCTCCTTGTACCAGCTGGGCGGCTCAGTTCAATTGCACATCACTGGCATAGGCACTGAGGCCACCTTCTTTCAGCCCATGGAAGCTCCGTGGAGCTGCGAAATGCCCCGTTCCATCCGCTGCCACCATCACCTTGGGGACACCGTAGGCACCCCCAGCTCCGCTCCCTGGTCGCACTGTGCAGCCGTTGCTCCGCTCTTGGGTCCCACACCTCGCCTTCAGCCAACACCACCCCAGCAAGCGCAGCGCCGCGTCCCTGGTGCCCACCCCACCTTCGCAGCGCGGAGCACAGGCCCGCAACACCGCACCTACCCAGGTACCGCTGCTGGGGCTTCTCCGTGACCACTCCTCCCTGCTTGCATGGTCCGTGGAGTTCCGCACTGCTCTGCTGCCCTCCTCGGGTTTCCGGCCACCTCCAGCACTTCCTGGCCTCCGGCTCTGCCAATCCTCGTGAGCGCGATCCAGCTCCCGCAGGCGTCCTCCCGCTCTATCCGCACACCAGGGCCGGGCCTCTGCGCTCCTCGCCTCTGCGCTCACCGGTTCAGTTCCCAAGTCCGGCCGCCGGCATCCGGTCCGCCATCTTGTCCCGGGCTCTGAGCCCATCCGCCACCAGTCCTAGGTCGCAAGTAGCGGACCTGGTCTCTAGTCCAAGCCGCAGTATGCAGCGGTCAAAGTAACCTCGCCTCCAGCCAACACCACCCTAGCAAGCGCAGCGCAGCGTGCCTGGTGCCCGCCCCACCTTCGCAGTGTGGAGCACAGGCCCGCATCACCGCACCTACCTAGGTACCGCTGCTGGGGCTTCTCCGTGACCACTCCTCCCTGCTTGCGTGGTCCGTGGAGTTCCGCACTGCTCTGCTGCCCTCCTCGGGTTTCCGGCCACCTCCAGCACCCCATGGCCTCCGGCAGCACAGCTCTGCCAATCCTCGTGAGCGCGATCCAGCTCCCGCAGGCGTCCTCCCGCTCTATCCGCCCACCAGGGCCGGGCCTCTGCGCTCCTCGCCTCTGCTCTTACCGGTTCAGTTCCCAGGTCCGGCCACTGGGCATCCGGTTCGCCATCTTGTCCCGGGCTCTGAGCTCATCCGCCACCAGTCCTGGGTCGCAAGTAGCGGACCTGGGCTCTAGTCCAAGCCGCAGTATGCAGCGGTCAAAGCAGGTTCCCGGTGGCGCGTAGACTTGTCTGCAATCCCCACCGCAGGTCACGTTCATGCTCCGGCACTGGGAGCGTTCTCACCCCCAGTGCACTGCCGCCATATTGTCTTCCTCCTGCACTCCGAATCTGCCCAGCCCGCAGAGCCTCAGGCCATGCAGGAAGATCCCGATCCCGCTGCTTCGTCGCCTGCAGCCCATGCGTCCCGGGCACCCCCTTGTCACAGCTCACGATGATTCTCAGCTGGAGAAGGGGAATTTCAGGAGTTATGCTGGGATCGGGCGCGGAGCTCCTAGCTCACGAAGCCATTCCCGTCGGCGTCCCAAGCCACGCCCCTGGGTTTGAATACATGATCAGAAATGTTAATTATTAGTTGTCTCTCTGGGTTGGCTTCTTTTTGTCCCTTTTCGGTTGTGTGATGCTCCTTGTTTGAGGTTGCTCTTTTTCTCTTGCTCCTCCTGGATTGTCTTTGTCTGAACCTTGATCTAAAAAAGGAACTGTGGTGGTTTCGCTTGATTGTGCTGTAATGTTTGATTGTGTCTCGCTTGATGATATTCCCTGAGGTTTAGTTACTGTTTGGGAACATGGTCTGTTGCTGGTATCGCTATCTGTTGAAGAGGTATCGGTATGTTAGGTATAGGGGCGGTTTCTTCTTCTTTGGGCGTACACTTCCGCCCAAGTGTACACTTCTCCTAATTTGTAGTCCAGGGATGTGTGCCATGTCATCTCTTCACTTTTTTGTGAACCAAAATACGCAGCCTGCAACTGCAGTGTGTGTGCATTAAGTTACAGGGCATCTAAGGGTGGCACAATAGGTGCTGCAGCCCTTAGAGGCCTTCCCTGGTCATAGTGCTCTTGGTACCCATGGTAACTTTTACAAGGGGCTTACCTGTGGCCAGAGATGTGCCAATTGGGGATACAAAGGTACAGTTTTCGCAAAGAACACAGGCCCTCAGAACCTGATTGGCAGGGACCCAGGGCAAACCAAGTGAAAGTGCATCATGTGTCAGGCAAATAGTGAGAGTTAGCCATGCAAAAAGGGGAACTTTCCTAAAGGTTTTTACGAGCTATCATTATTATACGGAACAACTGGAATGAGTAATTGAGTGTTTTAGTAATTGCATATTTATTGATTTTTTACTGTGCGTTATGTTTTCTTATATATAGGCTATCATGAGCACTATTTTTACAGATGTTGCGTCTTTTATGGTTTTAACCAAACTGAATAAAGAATTTGATTTGATTTGATTTTTTGAATTTGGAAACAAGATGGAGAGAACAGTTTGGATATCTTTGAAATGGGCAATTGCTGTTGTCACACGGTATGCAACGTGACAGCCATGTTGGTTTGGGAAGGGCTTGTGAACCAAGTAAGTCATTTCTCCTTTAAATTGTGCTGGAACCGATATTGTTGCCATTGTGCAGGAGCTAAGAACTGATGTTGCTGCCATCACCTTTACGTACCGTGGCAGTAATCTTGATCTGGGAAGTATTTCGGAAAGTCAGTTCTCTTTGACTTGCGTTGAAGCTGATAGTTTTGCCACTGGGCAGTAGCTGACGCTGTAGGCATTACCCTTATGCATCAAGGCAGCCATCTTAGTCTGAGAAGCCTTTGTTGGCAGATCAACCATTGTTTCTTATGCAACATGACAGCCATTTTCCTTTAGGTAGCGTGTGAAGCTACGTACAGGCATTTTGTGCAGGGAGACAGTTGGAAATCGGTTCAAGTATCAGCAATTGAGAAATTGTATTCTCATTGAGCAGCAATGAGTAAGTTGTGAGGATATTCATGCCGCTATCTTGTAGAAGCCTTCGTATGTCACCCTTTACAGCATATAGTTCTAGGTGGTCATCTCTTCTAGAGCTTTTTGTATTCTTTGTACAACTTACTACTAAAATAAACCTACATAAAAACTTCCTCGGCTGGACTACTCATCATATTATTACACTTTGATCATTAGATGCTGTCTTGATGCCGCTGATATTATTAGGTGGTGACCTGATGCTGTATATCACTGTAAATAATTTCACAGGAAAACTTACTTAGGTATGGTCCTTTGTGTGGAAAATCTTAACAGAAAGCTCAGGGTTGGTCCTTGTGGCTTTTGTGAAATGGGGGTGCTCTGGTAATCTTATATTGGAATACTTAACATTTTTTTTTGTTTAAACAAATTTTATTGTCAGATTGCACATATTATGCAGGCCCCTGCATCCCAGGGATAACTGCAGGTGAAAAAAGACATACTACATCATCTGAACGGCAGTCAACCTTTTCTTTGTAAGTGCAAACAGTCTAAGGGAGAATCACATAAAACTGAAACACCCCCCTCTCACCCCTCCCTGCTACCCCTGCCCCACCAACTCCCCTCCCAACTCCCTCCCCCGGAGTCACACAAACCCACCAGGTTCTACCCACACACAGCATTAAAACATATGAAACACATAGTCGCAGCATATGCACACCCTCCTCCCAAGCTCCCATGCCCCTCTCCCCAATACTCTCCGCACCTATCATCCCACCTCAGGAAGATCAGCCTGCTCCACAGAGGGTTCAAGCCACAGGCCCCTATATTCCGCCCAGCGCTTCTAGATTTTATAATGTTTCCGCGGGCATCCCCTAGCCACAAAGGTCGGCTGCTCCAACCGCATACAAAAATCCAACCCCTTCTTCCAAACAACCACTGACGGGGCTTGTGGATCTTTCCACCCTTTAGCAATGTCTCTTTTGGCCAATGTAAGGGCAAGTAGCATCAGATGTCTTTTGTAGAGGTTGCCCCCCACCCCCTCCATAACATGCAGCAGGGCAAACTGTGGCGTACGGGGAAGCACCCATCCCAACACCTCAGATATGCAGGCCAGGACCCCCTTCCAGAACAGATTCAGGGATTCTCAGCTCCACACTGTGGGGCTCATTAGGATGGCGGACGGAAGTGCCTCCGCAGCCCCGGAGCATGCGGAACATGCCTATTCTCCGTCTGCCCGTCGCGGACACTTCGTCCGCCAAATCAGGATAGGAAATATGGGCCAAAATCAGACCGCGGCGGTAGATCACGGTCCGCCGCACTACAACACCCAACCACGCGGCGGACGTAACCTATCCAGAGACTCCGCCGTACGAACTGACGTCTAGGACCGTCCTCCAAATCAGGATGAAGGAAAATACACATAAAAGCGCTGCGGAAAAACAACCTGCCTGAACACTGCGGATGCCCCACAGCGACCATACCCACCACGAGCCGCTCGCCGACATGGACCCTGCACTACACGCTTACCCGATACTCTTCGCGATCCACCACGTCCTAGTCTTGGCCCACCATCGAGGACGACTCAGGTAGGCTACAAACCATTCGCTGTCTGGAGAGGAGTACCTGCAAGGGCCGTGACGTAGGGAGGGGGGAGTGACATGTACCGGAAACCACAGATTCGTGTGGAGGGCAGCGCCTTCAAGGGTCGTGACCCAGGTAGGGGGGAGTGACATGTATCTGAACCCACTGCCTTGAAGTAAATACAAATACACACCACCATCACACACGCAAGAATGACTCCGACAACCCACGACACATGATTGTCAATTTTATTTACACATAATCGGAGTAACATCACAGTCTAGGCTCGAGCATGGGCAGTGTGGACACCAGAGCAGGTACATCAGAGGGCATACATTAGTATGAGAACAGCAACAGGGCAGTGTGGACACCAGAGCAGGTACATCAGAGGCAGTACATCAGAGGGCATACATCACTATGAGAACAGCAACAGGGCAGTGTGGACACCAGAGCAGGTCCATCAGAGGGCATACATCAGTATGAGAACAGAAACAGGGCAGTGTGGACACCAGAGCAGGTACATCAGAGGCAGCACATGAGAGGGGCCAGGTGCATCAACAGTCCATGGCATCGAACAGCTACATCAGAGGCAGCACATGAGAGGGGCTAGGTGCATCAACAGTCCATGGCATCGAACAGCTACATCAGAGGCAGCACATGAGAGGGGCCAGGTGCATCAACAGTCCATGGCATCGAACAGCTACATCAGAGGCAGCACATGAGAGGGCCTAGGTGCACAAACAGTGCATGGCAAGGCACAGGTCCAGCAGAGGCAGTACATCAGAGGGGCTAGGTGCACAAACAGTGCATGGCAAGGCATAGGTCCATCAAAGGCAGCACATGAGAAGGGCTAGGTGCACAAGCAGTGCATGGCAAGGCACAGGTCCAGCAGAGGCAGTACATCAGAGGGGCTAGGTGCACAAACAGTGCATGGCAAGGCACAGGTCCAGCAGAGGCAGTACATCAGAGGGGCTAGGTGCACAAACAGTGCATGGCAAGGCATAGGTCCATCAGAGGCAGCACATGAGAGGAGCTAGGTGCATCAACAGTCCATGGCATTGAACAGCTACATCAGAGGCAGCACATGAGAGGGGCCAGGTGCATCAACAGTCCATGGCATCGAACAGCTACATCAGAGGCAGCACATGAGAGGGGCCAGGTGCATCAACAGTCCATGGCATCGAACAGCTACATCAGAGGCAGCACATGAGAGGGGCTAGGTGCATCAACAGACCATGGCATCGAACAGCTACATCAGAGGCAGCACATGAGAGGGGCCAGGTGCATCAACAGTCCATGGCATCGAACAGCTACATCAGAGGCAGCACATGAGAGGGGCTAGGTGCATCAACAGTCCATGGCATCGAACAGCTACATCAGAGGCAGCACATGAGAGGGGCCAGGTGCATCAACAGTCCATGGCATCGAACAGCTACATCAGAGGCAGCACATGAGAGGGGCTAGGTGCATCAACAGTCCATGGCATCGAACAGCTACATCAGAGGCAGCACATGAGAGGGGCCAGGTGCATCAACAGTCCATGGCATCGAACAGCTACATCAGAGGCAGCACATGAGAGGGGCCAGGTGCATCAGCAGTCCATGGCATCGAACAGCTACATCAGAGGCAGCACATGAGAGGGGCTAGATACACAAACAGTGCATGGCAAGGCACAGGTCCAGCAGAGGCAGTACATCAGAGGGGCTAGGTGCACAAACAGTGCATGGCAAGGCACAGGCACATCAGAGGCAGTACATCAGAGGGCATGCAGCAGTATCCGAACAGCAACAGGGCAGTGTGGACACCAGAGCAGGTACATCAGAGGCAGTACATCAGAGGGCATACATCAGCATGAGAATAGCAACAGGGCAGTGTGGACACCAGAGCAGGTACATCAGAGGCAGTACATCAGAGGGCATACATCAGTATGAGAATAGCAACAGGGCAGTGTGGACACCAGAGCAGGTACATCAGAGGCAGTACATCAGAGGGCATACATCAGTATGAGAATAGCAACAGGGCAGTGTGGACACCAGAGCAGGTACATCAGAGGCAGTACATCAGAGGGCATACATCAGTATGAGAATAGCAACAGGGCAGTGTGGACACCAGAGCAGGTACATCAGAGGCAGTACATCAGAGGGCATACATCAGTATGAGAACAGCAACAGGGCAGTGTGGGCACCAGAGCAGGTACATCAGAGGGCATACATCAGTATGAGAATAGCAACAGGGCAGTGTGGACACCAGAGCAGGTACATCAGAGGCAGTACATCAGAGGCATACATCAGTATGAGAATAGCAACAGGGCAGTGTGGACACCAGAGCAGGTACATCAGAGGCAGTACATATATCAGTATGAGAACAGCAACAGGGCAGTGTGGACACCAGAGCAGGTACATCAGAGGCAGTACATCAGAGGGCATACATCAGTATGAGAACAGCAACCGGGCAGTGTGGACACCAGAGCAGGTACATCAGAGGCAGTACATCAGAGGGCATACATCAGTATGAGAATAGCAACAGGGCAGTGTGGACACCAGAGCAGGTACATCAGAGGCAGTACATCAGAGGGCATACATCAGTATGAGAACAGCAACAGGGCAGTGTGGACACCAGAGCAGGTACATCAGAGGGCATACATCAGTATGAGAATAGCAACAGGGCAGTGTGGACACCAGAGCAGGTACATCAGAGGCAGTACATCAGAGGGCATACATCAGTATGAGAACAGCAACAGGGCAGTGTGGACACCAGAGCAGGTACATCAGAGGGCATACATCAGTATGAGAATAGCAACAGGGCAGTGTGGACACCAGAGTAGGTACATCAGAGGGCATACAACAGCAACTTACATCACACTATCAGGTGGATCGCGTGAAGTACCCGCATCGGACAGACTGGCAGCACCAGAAACCGGAGTGTGACACACAGCCACAGATGTAGTGACTGACACGTGAGCCACAGACCCAGATACACTGCCAGCACCTGATACATGAGTGTGAGACACAGCCACAGCCCGAGTGACTGACACATGGGCCATAGACCCAGATACACTGCCAGCACCTGATACAGGAGTGTGAGACACAGCCACAGCCCGAGTGACTGACACATGGCCCATAGACCCAGATACACTGCCAGCACCTGATACAGGAGTGTGAGCCACAGCCCGAGTGAATGACACATGGCCCATAGACCCAGATACACTGCCAGCACCTGATACAGGAGTGTGAGACACAGCCACAGCCCGAGTGACTGACACATGGCCCATAGACCCAGATACACTGCCAGCACCTGATACAGGAGTGTGAGACACAGCCACAGCCCGAGTGAATGACACATGGCCCATAGACCCAGATACACTGCCAGCACTTGATACAGGAGTGTGAGACACAGCCACAGCCCGAGTGACTGACACATGGCCCATAGACCCAGATACACTGCCAGCACCTGATACAGGAGTGTGAGACACAGCCACAGCCCGAGTGAATGACACATGGCCCATAGACCCAGATACACTGCCAGCACCTGATACAGGATAGGGCTCAACTGATACAGTGCCACTACCTGACACATGCGAGTCAACTGCAGCAGCGCCACTGGGACCACTGAAATGATGAGCCACAGGGCTGTATGGTCCAGGAGGCAGGGTGGCTCTGGGAGCGGGGGATAGTTGCAATTGGCCGACATCGGGTTGGGCATGTGTCAATGCTGTGTGTCTACGTTTCTTGGGGACATGTGACTGCACCCTGGACAGGACAGGACTGGCAAGTGGGCCGGACTGAGAAGAAATATCACCCACCATGGGAGGTGCATCTGCTGGCGGGGGAATGCTCTCTGGGGACGTGCTGGAGCCTGCTTGTCGTTTGCTGTGTGGCTGCCTTGTGGCCTCTGCAACATGTGTCATGGGGGATGCTACTACAGGGTCCACCTGCATCCGTTCCTGACGGGCCCTGATGGGAGTGGAGGTAAGGGGTGACTCCACTGCGGAGACATCTGTATTCCGTTTCCCAGAAAACAGCAGCCTCAGTGCATCAATGGGTGATGTATGCCTGTCCTTGACAGCGCCACTGTCCATGGGAGATGCCTTGGCCCTTGGATGTTCCATTTCCGTAGGAGGAATGTTGTCTGTGGACTTTCCCTGTTCCCTGGATGGTGCCCTGTTCCAGGCAGCAGACTTGTCGTCTGTGGTGTACCTATCCCCAGGACACACCTTCTCCCTGTGTGTGTCCCTGCCCCTGGGAGTGTCCCTGCTCTTCTTAGGTGCGTTTGTCTTGTGACTGTCCTTCTCCCTGCCCTTAGTAGAAGCTCCTTCCTTCCTAGTCTCCCTGCCCTTGGGAGTGGCTCCTTCCTTCCTAGTCTCCCTGCCCTTGGCAGTGGCTCCTTCCTTCCTAGTCTCCATGCCCTTGGCAGTGGCTCCTTCCTTCCTAGTCTCCCTGCCCTTGGCAGTGGCTCCTTCCTTCCTAGTCTCCCTGCCCTTGGGAGTGGCTCCTTCCTTCCTAGTCTCCCTGCCCTTGGGAGTGGCTCCTTCCTTCCTAGCCTCCCTGCCCTTGGGAGTGGGTCCTTCCTTTCTAGTCTCCCTGCCCATGGGAGTGGGTCCTTCCTTCCTAGTCTCCCTGGCCCTGGGAGTGTCCGAGCTCTCAAGAGATGCCTTCGTCTTCTGAATGTCCTTGTCCAAGGTAGTGTCAATGGAACTGGGAGTAAGGCTTGCCTTGGGAGTACCTTGTGTGTGGGATGCCTGTGCAGCATGTGTAGCCATTACACCCAACCCCTCTTTTGGTTCATGTGTGTGTACTCGACTGTATCTGACGTTGTCTTTGTGAACAGATTTAGCTGACCTAGGCGATGGGGTCTGAGGCCTCCGTGCCTTGACGTGCTGGCTGACGCTGCTTCTAGTGCAATAACCTGTATTAGAGTCCTGGTCAGAATATTCACTCCTCCCTGAGACATCCAGTGTTGTAGATGGTGGAACAGAAGTAGCACCCAGTCCATGCGACTGTACAATGGCAGACGACACACTGTTAGCCAATGACTGCACTGTCCTGTGTACACCAGCCAGATCGCCATGCAAACCTTCCATGAAAGCCACCACCTGCCCCAACTTCCTATTGTGGTCTTGGAAAGCATTTATCATATTGGTCTGCCCCACACACAGCTGTCGCAGCATATTAACAGCCTCTGCACAAAGAGCATTTTGGCTCACCGAGGCTGGGGCAGCGGTGCCAACACCGAACGCCACTCTGCTCCCCCTACTCCTGCGTGCACGAACAGTACATGGTGCAGTTGGCGGCAGGGTGGGCCCTGTGTGCTGTGTCCCGACCGAAGGTGTTGATTGCCCACTCCCAGTCTGTGACAACAGTGCTGACTCACCAACACTGTCGGAAGATGATGACGATGTTGTCTCCACATGCGAGTCCTCCGGGACGGTCCTGTCCCCCTCTCCGGCGCTGGCCCCTTCTGTGTCAGTCTGCGTGTGCGCGACGTCTGATCCGGATGCATTGCCTTCTATCATCTCCTCCGTCTGTGGCTGAGTGCCCTCTGCTAAAGCTGAAATGCACAGGAAATGGGTGTAAGTCATGGGCACACTCACGTACAGTACTGCTACGGAATCCCTAAAGCCACTGATGACAATGTACATCGATCCCCCAACCTGCACACGGGCCACCCCAACCAGTCATCCTCACAGGAAATAAGTGGCGTTGGCCGTACTACATGTACAGCATGCAGACAGGGCATGAGCAACTACATCTGCACACCAGTCTTGCCAAGGGGTGACGGAGCACTACAGCATGTGCATAAACACTCAACTGCTTAGCGAGTGGCGTCTCAACATGCCGCACCGGGAAGTGACATTTAACTTCGCCAATGTCACCAACATGCCATTGGAACGAGCCACACGATACACGGAAGTCACTAATGTGTCTGGGCAACAATACATGCATTGCACTCACAAGCAACATACACTGACAGTATGCTTACCGCCACGTTGCTGTTCATCCACACGCAAACGCTCGGACAGGTCAGGATGCGTCACAGCTATGATACGGTGCATGAGAGGGGTCATTGAGCGTCGGGCCAGACGTGCCGTTCTTGGAATCATCCCTAGTGTCACTTCCGCTACATTCTTATCAGCCTGGAAATGTCGTCCCAGCGTTTGTGGCAGTGTGTATGTCGTCTATTGGACACCCCCACTGCTCGTACATCACGTGCAATGCTCCTCCACACGTCCTTGCGAAGGTGCAGCTTGACCTACCATGATGGGAGACAAAAGGGTGCAAGTCAGTGGACAGTTGGCCAGTCACACAGATAGGGGCAACACATTTCTCTCTGCAGCCATGCACATTTCGACTCATTTGTTGGTCCCACATCACACCGCCAAGATTCCAGAGCCCAGGTGTCATGGAACACCTCATGCACAACAACTTATCCCCCACTGCACTTACCACCTGTCCGGGTGCGCCGTACAGGCATCCGTAGTTGCGGAGCACACCGTTCACGAGGACATCCAGCTCCGCGGCGGTGAAGGGACGAGACTGGATCTCTTTGACTCTCGACATGCCAAGGTCACGGAGTATGGCACTAGAGCGGCAGTCGGTGGTCAGCTCCGCAGCAGCAGGTGGAGGTGATGGTCACAGGCAGCAGTCAGTGGTCAGCTCCGCAGCAGCAGGTGGAGGTGATGGTCACAGGCAGCAGTCGGTGGTCAGCTCCGCAGCAGCAGGTGGAGGTGATGGTCACAGGCAGCAGTCGGTGATCAGCTCCGCAGCAGCAGGTGGAGGTGATGGTCACAGGCAGCAGTCGGTGGTCAGCTCCGCAGCAGCAGGTGGAGGTGAGGTGGTCATCGTAGAATGTGTGCTTTTGCACATAACACATATATAGGGCCCTGTGGCCATGTCAGTGGCATACGGCGCCAGCCATTGGTCAGCCCTGGAAGCGTGTTTGGAAAAGGGCCAATGATTGGCCCTGGTGTTGCGGTGCACATTCTATTGGGCACACGTGGCCCTTGTTCACACCTCCCATTGGCTGCACGTGCACAGACCGTCACGCTCACACACCGGCAAGTGCATGTGGAAGGTTCGGGGACGGATGCTTCATTTGCAAAACAGTTCGATCACTGGCGCCACCATGGCGGGGCACGTATTCGGCGGGGGAGGTGCAGGCCAACACATCCATAAGCTGATGTCAATGCACATGGCAGGTCATGACCCCCCTTACAGTGACATTGCATCATCCAGCCTACACCGGCCGGCCCATCCCTGCCCAGGACCGCCGTGCCGGCCATGTCAACTACCGCCGTTTCAGGCCCCGTCCACTACCGCCGTGCCAGGCCCTGCCCAGGACCGCCGTGCCGGCCATGTCAACTACCGCCGTTTCAGGCCCCGTCCACTACCGCTGTGCCAGGCCCTGCCCAGGACCGCCGTGCCGGCCATGTCAACCACCGCCGTTTCAGGCCCCGTCCACTACCGCCGTGCCAGGCCCTGCCCAGGACCGCCGTTCGGCCATGTCAACTACCGCCGTTTCAGGCCCCGTCCACTACCGCCGTGTGAATTGACTTCCATTCCATCTACTCCCACACAGGAGGGCTCAAAATGTCCATCGCCCATACACTGTGTTGGAGGATATGGTGGACGAGGAGGTGATCAGGAAATTCAGGCAGGATCGACGTCGATTGCTGGAGCTTGTGAACCAATTGTCTCCTCACCTGCAGCCGCGAAGAACCTGTCCAGGTTCCATTTCACCCACGCAAAAGGTGATGGCCACACTCCATTTTTTTGCAACAGGCACATTTCAGTACACAGTTGGACATGCCGGGGGAATGTCACAGGCCATGTTCAGCACGGTACTTCGGGATGTACTGACAGCCATGATGCTGTACAAGCATGACTACATTCATTTCCCACAGGCGGCAGAGTTGGCAGCGGTCAAAGCAGACTTCTATGCACTGGGTCGCATACCACACGTTGTGGGTTCCATTGATGGCACGCATATTGCGATCATTCCACCACAGGCACGTGAGCAGGTATTTAGGAATCGGAAGCACTTCCATTCCCTCAACGTGCAGGTGGTGTGCCAGGCCGACAACATAATCTCACATGTGTGTGCAAGATTTCCTGGCTCTGCACTAACGCCCACATCATGCGGAGCAGCATTGTCCCCCAACTGATGGCAAATCTGCGTCCGGCACAAGCGTGGCTTGTTGGTGAGTATGCTGTGGTGACAGGAGTGATATCTGTGTAGCATGGTGTGCCCACCTATTCAGGTTGTGATGTTTCTCTCTCTCTCTCTCTCTTGTTTCCACCAACACAGGCGACTCGGCTTACCCAAACAGGCCTTGGCTGCTGAGTCCCATACGCAATCCAACTACAGCGGGAGAAATGCAATACAATGATGCCCATGGAAGGACACGTCGAGTGGTAGAACGAACATTTGGCCTGCTTAAGTCTAGGTTTCGGTGTCTGGATAAGACTGGAGGGGCCCTGCCTTACTCACCAGGCAAAGTATGCAAGATCGTGATTGCCTGCTGCATGCTCCACAACCTGGCTGTGCGCAATAACATTGAACTGCTCTTGGACCCAGATGAACAGCAAGTTCCTCACCCTCCCGACCCACACATGTCGACTGATGAGGATAGTGGTGAGGAGGAAGGTGTGGACCAGAGGCGCCAGCTCATTGATCGCTACTTCCCTTGATTGTGAGTGTGCTCCTCTTGTGCTGCTTGTGTATGCCCTGTGTAGGTTTGCTGGTCTTGTGTCATTGCGGTGGGCATCATCTACGTGTTCTGCTATGTGATGTATGCATGTGTGTGTGTGTGTGTCTTCATTTATGAGTACATGCACGTCTCCATGATGTGTGTAGTCTCATCCATTCCTGTTGTGATGTGTGTGGTTTGTTGAATGTTGCACTGCAGTGTGTTGGGATGAGTGTGATCATGTTTCCTAACGTGTCTTTGCGGTTTCTATGTTTCCCTAGGTCACTCCCTTGCGGCATGATTCTGTACCAGTTGGATCCCTGAACCCGGTAACGTCTGTTTCTGATGCAATCATGTGAATAAACATGGAGGCAACACATCATTGAGTGAGTACGTGGTATTTATTTTCAGATTGTGCATAGGTGTAGGTGCATATTTACAAATGAGTGAAGGGGTGGGGGAGTGAGAGTTAAAGGTTATGGCAGATGAAATGTCCGTGCTGACACCACATAGGGTGGTGTCTGCCTAGTGCAGCAGGCCTGTGCCAGGTGGGACCGGATTGTTGGCAGGGTGAATGGCAGGCTCAGGTAGTGTAAAAGTCATTGTCGGCTCCTCTTGGAGCGTGTGGAAGGAGCTTCAACACTGCTCTCGCCCACTTCCAGCATCGGACGGCCCCTCCGTCTTTGTGTCGGGACAGAGTCAGCTGGGGGCGCAGGCTGATCAGGTACCACATCCACAGCCAATGGTGCAGGTGGCGGTGGCGGTGGCGTTGTTTGAGGTGGTGTGGGGAGGGTGGTGTTGGCGGATATCCATGGCATCCACATGGTATTTGTCATGGTAAATATGTCCACTAGTTGGCCAAGCCGCCTCTCAATGGCCCCCAACATTGCAGTGTTCTCAACAAAGTCCTGGTGGGCCCGGTCTGCCTGTGCCTGGCCACGTAGATAGTTTTCCTCCACCCTGGCTAGTGCTTCTAGAGACTGTTGCACGGCATTGGGTGTAGTTGTTTCATCATGCCGTCTTTGTGCTGTGCTCCTGCCTGCCGGATCTGGCCTTGCATCTCTGCTTTGCCTCACACTCTCCCTGCGTGGCTGAGATGGCGCTGGCCCGGCGTTGGGCGGTGGGTTGGGCAGGGTGGCAGGGGCAGAAGTGGTGGTAGTAGTGGTGGTGGAGGTGGTGCTGGTGGTGGCTGTGCAGGTCACAGTGGCCGGTGTTGTGGAAATGGCAGAGGCCGTAGTAGTTGGTGCAGGTGTGACCTGGGAGCCAGATGTCCCTGGCTGCCTGCTTGAGCCGGCACCATCCTCAGCCCCGGAGGTGGCTGGCCAATCGTCCCCTGAGACTTCTGAGTGTGGCGAGTCTGGAGGCCGGGTGTTTATTCCAGCTGTCAGATTAGGATCACCTGCAAAATAAAAATGTGAGGATGAGTCCTGTGGCCATTACGTGTCATTTTCTTTTTGTTGGCAATTCAGTCGGCACTGGCACACACCCCACCCACCACCACCACCCTCCCTATGGACATGGGGGCCTGTTGGGGGTTGGTCTAGTGACCTCTCACACTCCCCACCCACCACCACCACCCTCCCTATGGACATGGGGGCCTGTTGGGGGTTGGTCTAGTAACCTCTCACACTCCCCACCCAACACCACCGGCCTCCCTATGGACATGTGGGCCTGTTGGGAGTTGTAGTGCCGTCCCCTCACACACCCCACCCACCACCACCACCCTCCCTATGGACATGTGGGCCTGTTGGGAGTTGTAGTGCCGTCCCCTCACACACCCCACCCACCACCACCACCCTCCCTATGGACATGGGGGCCTATTGGGGGTTGGTCTAGTGACCTCTCACACACCCCACCCACCACCACCGGCCTCCCTATGGACATGTGGGCCTTTTGGGAGTTGTAGCGCCGTCCCCTCACACACCCCACCCACCACCACCACCCTCCCTATGGACATGTGGGCCTGTTGGGAGTTGTAGTGCCGTCCCCTCACACACCCCACCCACCACCACCACCCTCCCTATGGACATGTGGGCCTGTTGGGAGTTGTAGTGCCGTCCCCTCACATACCCCACCCACCACCACCACCCTCCCTATGGACATGGGGGCCTGTTGGGGGTTGGTCTAGTGACCTCTCACACACCCCACCCACCACCACCACCCTCCCTATGGACATGTGGGCCTGTTGGGAGTTGTAGTGCCGTCCCCTCACACACCCCACCCACCACCACCACCCTCCCTATGGACATGGGGGCCTGTTGGAGTGGTTTAGACGTTGGTGAGTATGTGGACTGCATGCATGGGTTGGGGTCTGGGAGATGTGTCTTCAGAGTTGTGTGAGGCACACCGTGTTGTTGTGCTTGTGGTGCTTGGTTGGTACTTACCAACCTCTTCACCCTCCTCAAGTCCATCAAGGCTCTCAGGGTGCAGGATGGTCAGCACCTTGTCCTCCCACTCGGTGTACGGTAAGGGCTCCGGGGGGGTTCCACCGCCTGTGTGATTAGCCCGGAGATAGTTCTTGGCTCTGATGGATTTCACTCGGGTCTTGAGGTCATGCCACCGCCTCTGAATTTCCTGCTTCGTCCTCGGGACGGTCCCGGAGGCATTGACCCTGGTGACAATCCGGTCCACATGCTGTTTTTCCTGGCTATGCTGGTCTGCTGCACTAGGGCCCCAAATAAGTGGGGTTCTACATGTATTATCTCATCTACCATAACCTTTAACTCGGTGTCAGTGAATTTAGGGGTTTTTTTTGGTGCCATGGTGCTCGGGGTGTGGGTTTGAGTGAATAGGGAGGTGCTGGTGTGTGGTGTTTAGGGATGGTGTGGTGGGTCTTTGTGTAGTGGGTGTGTTTGGGTGTGGGTAATGTGTATGATATCTGTTTTATGCTGTTGGCTAAGTGGTGTCTCCTGCTAGCAGCTATGCTGTGATGCAGAGGATTTCTGGAGTGGGTGGGAGTTAATTTATAGTCTGTGTCTTGGCCCTGTCTGAATGGTTATTGGCAGTCAGGTGATAGGTGGGTGTGTTGCCAGGTGTGCATTATGCGGATCTTGGGGGTGGGTCATTGTGTCTTGTGATTGGTTTAGATGTGTCAGGTGGGTGGTCGTTCTTTTTCCTGTGTTTGGTGATAAATTCCGTCGCAATGTATGGCATTGGTTTGACTGTAGGGATGTTGTTCGTGTTGGACTTCCGCTGTGGAGCACGGTTTCTCGTAGCATTGGTACCGCCGCGGACGTGGATCGCGGTGGCTACCGGGGTACTTGCGGAGTTATCCTAATTGCGGACACGGACACTACGCCGGTATCGCGGGGGAAGTGGTTGTTTTCCTGGTCATGTGCGTACGCGGCGGTCGGTGTTCTTTCGGTTCCGTCCGCCTGCCGCGGCCTCAGGTGTACTTCGACCGCCGCGGACGGAGATTGGTGTGCTCCGTCCGCCGCGATCGGCGTTTCTATCATATTTTATCCTAATCGCTATTGCGGTTTTTCCGCGGACAGGTCCGGAGTATCTTGCCACCTTCCTCGGCGGACGGAACACGTTTCCGTCCGCGATCCTAATCGACCCCTGTATGTAGAAACTACCCATCCTCTCTGTTACAGTGGAGGCAGACCGGTGAGGCAATCAACCCAGGCCTCTACAGCCTAACCCTGGTAAAATATACTCTATGTAGATATTTAAATTGGTTAAAACGGAGACGCATTGCTATGGCCGCGCCCCTGGGGGCGGCCAGAGCTTCCCTCCAGTCCTCCTCCTCCAGCTCGCCTACATCCTCCTCCCACAGCCCCCGGAGCCTCTGCGGTGTAGAAGAGCAGTGGGTGACCAGCGCCTGATAGATGGGGGATATTTTCTTTGTTTGCAAGTCCCCCATAAATACTCTCGCTTCCAGCGGACTAAACTCGGGAAGGGCCTCCAACCCCTCCAGACTGGGGGATAACGTATGGCGAAACTGGAGATATCTAAAGAACTGGGAGCGAGGCATGTCAAATTCTTCCCGAAGATCCTGAAAGGACTTAAGAGTCGTACCCATCAGCACATCTCCCAAGGTCGAGATTCCTATATTGTCCCATCCCCTAAAGCCCAGCAGCGCCACCAGGCTGGGTAGCCGCCCATTGTGCCACAAGGGGGTTTCTCGAGTCAGGGTATTCCACCACCCCATCCGGCGCAAAACCTGCCGCAAGATGCGAAACACTAGCTGGGTGGCTGCTGGTAACGCACTCCGTACTGACGCTGTATAAAGAATGGTATGAAGTGTATGGGGACCCATCAGGTAGCATTCCATAGCATATGCCGGATCCCCCCTATCACCATACCACCACTCGTTCAGGACCAAAAGGTGGGAGGCCTGGTAGTAGGAAAGGATGTCCAAAGTCGCTAACCCGCCACAATACGTGGATAGGAAGCATGTGCGAATGGCCACACGCACCGCCCCACCCCCCACAAAAATTGCCCTAATGCGGAGTTCACCTGCCGGAACCATCCGGGCGATATAGGATATGGGTGATTTTGCAACTGATATAGCAAACGGGGGAGTGCCACCATTTTAAAAATCGCCAAGCGTCCATATATAGTAAGCGGCATACGTGACCAGGTTTTGAGATCTGCCCGAACAAGCTCCCACACCGGCGCCAGGTTCCGCTCCCACGATACGGGTGGGACCTCCGACAGAAAGACCCCCAGATACTTGAGACCCCCCACAGCTACCTGTAAGGCCATTGCCCAATCGCCCACCCGTGTCCGCTCCACCAGCACCCATAACATGGACTTGCGAGGATTAATAGTAGAGCCCTGATGACTCGCCAAAGATCTGCATTATTTGCAAGAGACGGACTGCCCCTGTGCCCACTCAAAGCCGCTCAACTGCGCATCCATGCGCACCCACGCCGCCAGTGGCTCCATAGCCAAAGCGAATAAGTAGGGCGAGACGGGGCAGCCCTGCCGGGTGCCACGCCGAATTGGAAAGGAGGATAAAATCGCTCCTGCCACCTGAACCGAATCTGTCAGATCAGTGTAGAGAAGACGCAGAAAGGACAAGAAGCGAGGCCCCAGATTGAGCCGCGGCAGCAACGCGAACAGATAGACCCAGCTCAGCGAGTCCGACGCCCTGTCTATGTCCGTGAGAAGAAGCGCGGCCTGTCAGGCTCCGACACACTTCTCCTCGGGGCTGTGTTGAAAGTCCTATACCCGCTCTCACGCAACCAACCCGTGACCTGGCATAAATCACAGACCAGTAGGAGGGTTCCGCAATCGCGGGAAAGGAAGGGGACAGCGGGGAGGGAGATCTGAAATGACAAAGACAAGGGATTTAGCTTCACACCCCTCCCTATCTACCCTAGGATACAGAATCACCCTATTGGTGAATAGGACTCTTTTCACACTATTAGTCAAGCATACCTGAAAAGGAAAACTCAAATTCTTTGGATGCAGGAGAGGGAGGGAAGGTCCTATCAGTGGCAACAATCTGGTAAGGAAGGAACAAAGGGGTGCACATGAAATATACAACAGCTTCACCATGCACTATAGGCTTCTTATAACACCTCACCTACCAATTCCTGACAATGTTCTGCTTTGTTCCACTCTTCCGTTATAACTAGGTACCCCCCTGGTTCCTCTCCTGCAGTGTGAAATAAAACACAAACAAGTTGTCGAAAGAAAACAGAGAACAAACAATAGGCTGAAGGTTAACTGCACCTTGGAAATGCTTCTTCCCGCAATCAAAATATAAAGCTGTATTATCGGTAGAGTAACTTGCACTTGTCCGTATTTAGCAGTCATGTAACACTCACTTCACTGTGAGCTTTGTTGATATTCCCCAATGTACAACAATCAATATCTAATCCGGAATTGTTCTCTCCGAATTGTATAATGTCTTTCCAAAAGATTTCCCCATGCGAGAGAACGCAGCCGCGATTCTCTTTCACTCGGGAAAACCAACACAAGTACTTCAAAGGAGGCAAAAGGGGGAAACTGACGAACACGGCTGTGTCCGTCTCCCCCGGAAATACACACAGCGTAAGTTCAACTGGTTTCCGACTCTGTGTGTCTCCAGCCGGTAAACACACTGTAACTCCTACTCACGGTTTCCACCAAGAATGCACGACCTCTCATCTCTCCGGCTCACCACAAATTATCGGCTCCGTTTTCGCTGTAGGTCTGGCTTATGTTTCCTGGGCTGCGCGACTAACGTCTCGCGCAGCTTCACCCTTGGCCCTCTGGGATTTGTGGTTCAAGGAATCGAGGCATCCAAACCCCACGCATTGCGCGGACACCGGCCATAAAGACCGATTCTGACAGTACATCCCCCCTTACAAGGGGCGCTGGCCAGGAGCCGGTTTATCCGGATGTCGGCTGTGAAATCGAGACACCAACCGAGGAGCATGCACAGACCCCGCAGGTTCCCATGAATTCTCCTCAGGCCCATAACCTTTCCAAGATAGCAGGTACTGCAGTCTCCCCCTCACCCATCTGGAGTCCAACACTCGCAACACCTCGTATTCAGACTCATTCTGCACCCACACTGGTACTGGAGGACGATGGACAGGGCTTCGTGAAGGCTTCAGAAGGGACACGTGAAACACAGGGTGAATGTGTAAATGAGCAGGCAACCGTAACTTCACCGCCACTGGATTAACCATTCTCACCACCCGATAAGGCCCAATGAATTTAGGGTTGAACTCACTATACCTCCGGAATTTGATGTGTTTCGTGGATAACCACACCAAATCCCCTTTTTTATATACAGGACTCGGTCTTCGATTTTTATCAGCCTGAGCCTTGTATCTCCCCTTGGCCTGAACAAGATTCTTGCGCGTCGCTAGGAGAATCCTGCGAATGCGCAACAATCGTGCCTTGACATCTGGCAATCGAACAGTGGTTCTGGGGAGGATTAAAGGATTAACCCTAGGGTGGTGACCATAATTGCTAAAGAAAGGAGAATGACCTGTCGAAGAGTGTTGTGTGCTGTTGTAGGCCAGCTCCGCCACCCACAACCAATCCACCCAGGAATCTGTGTCTGCCTGAACATAGCAGCGGAGGTACTGTTTTAATGACTGATTCAGTCTCTCGGTTTGGCCATCCGACTGCGGATGGAAACTGGTTGATAAAGAAGATGAAATCTGCAACTCAGCACACCACACTTTCCAGAACCCTGCAGTGAATTGGGCCCCCCTGTCCGACACTATCACTTTCGGAAGACCATGCAATCTAACTATTTGTGTCAACAGGAGATGAGCTAAATGACCCGCAGTAGGCACTTTGTCACAAGCGATAAAATGGCCCATCTTTGTAAGGAAGTCCACTACTATGATAATGGCCGTTTTCCCTTGGTCTTTTGGCAAACCCACTATGAAGTCCACAGAAATGCTTTCCCAAGGCATTTCGGGGGTTGGTAAGGCTAGCAGAAGACCTTGAGGTTGTTGTCGATCTGCTTTCATTCTGGCACATTGCATGCACTGGTTTCCCCATCGTTTCAAATCCAGACGAATGGAGGGCCACCAAAACTGTCTCAATGCCTTTTCCAGTGTTTTTACATATCCCATATGTCCTGCGCTAAGCATTTCATGGCACCATTGAAACACGGTACGTTGTAAGGCTTTAGTGGGCACTAGCGCTTGTTTCCCTTTCATGGCCACCCCTTGTCTCAACTGCCATTCAGGATGATGCCGAAGCCAGGTCCTCCAAACACATGATTGTATCCCGGAACGCAAGGATTGCACAAAATCGCTGGTTTGAGTCACACACACCACTTTAGATGGATCTATGATTGATCTATTCGGGGTTTGTGTATGTAACACCGGATGTTCCTGCCGGGTCAGTGCGTCTGCTTTTTTGTTCATCGCTCCGGGTCTGTAGGTGACTATGAATTGATATTCCTCAAAGAATAGCATCCAGCGTAATTGCCTGGGCGTCAAGTGATGGGCTGCTCTTATGAATTGCAGGTTGCGATGGTCAGTATAAACTGTTACTTGATGAACAGCTCCTAATAGCCAATGCCTCCACTCCACAAAGGCGTCTCTTATAGCCAATAACTCCTTTTCGGCTATCGTGTAATTGATTTCCGCCGGGTTGAGTTTTCTTGACATAAAGGCGATAGGATGCAACATGCCTGTGTCTTCCTGTCGTTGTGATAGAACCGCCCCCAAGGCGACCCCGGACGCATCAGCTTCTACAATAAATGGTAAGGCGGGGTTGGCATGTGTTAGTACAGGAGCACTGATGAATGCGTCTTTCAACCCATCAAACGCTTGTTGTGCCTCGGCATTCCAATGAAACGGAACATTCTTCCTCGTCAGACGGGTCAAGGGGGTTACCAGGGAAGAGAATCCACAGATGAACCTCCTGTAAAAGTTCGCAAACCCCAATAGACATTGTACGTCTTTGACTGTGCATGCACGAGGCCATTCTTTTATGGCCTGCACTTTTCTTTCAGCCATGACCTGGCCTGAAGGTGTAAGCATCACTCCCAAAAACTCGACGGTGGTTACATGAAATTCGCATTTTGTGATCTTACAATAGAGATGATGTTTCATCAGGGCACCCAACACTTGTTTCACATGATATTGATGTTCACTCGTCTTGGTGGAGTATACCAGGATATCGTCGATGTATACGACTACAAAGAGGACTAGGAACTCCCTCAACACCTCGTTTAAAAAGAATTGAAATGCGGCGGGGGCGTTGCAAAGGGCCTCACTAGATACTCGAAGAGCCCATACCTCGTCTTGAAGGCCGTCTTCCATTCATCGCCCCTTCTTATGCGGACCAGGTGGTAGGCTCCTCGCAAATCCAACTTCGTGTAAATGGTGGCCGTTCTGACTGCTCTAACAAGACAGGAATCAGAGGTAAAGGATATTGTTTTTTTACCGTGATGGTGTTTAAGGAACGATAATCTATGCAACACCTCTTGTCCCCGTTGGCTTTCGGTATAAAAAATAAGGCGTACTTGTAGGCGTACTTGTAGGCGTACTTGCGTCATGAACACCTGTACCTTTTTGTTATCCCCATAAAACCTCTCGGGGGGAGCTAGTGGAATTTGTGTGGGCATTTCTACTACTAGGGACGGGGGAGTAGAAGTGCTAGCCCCTGCACTAAATGGATTTACTTGTATGCTATCCAAACGGGCCTTTATCTGAGCGTTTTCCGCTCTGGAAGCAGCGACCTCTCTATTGGAGGCAGCTAGTTCCGTTTGGACTAATGCTAGGGCAGCCAGAACGTCGTCCATAGTGGCCATTTTCCTTCAACACAGCCAAGAGGAGGATCGTTTCCTTGGGCCGATAATTCTGTCAGGCTCCGACACACTTCTCCTCGGGGCTGTGTTGAAAGTCCTATACCCGCTCTCACGCAACCAACCCGTGACCTGGCATAAATCACAGACCAGTAGGAGGGTTCTGCAATTGCGGGAAAGGAAGGGGACAGCGGGGAGGGAGATCTGAAATGACAAAGACAAGGGATTTAGCTTCACACCCCTCCCTATCTACCCTAGGTTACAGAATCACCATATTGGTGAATAGGACTCTTTTCACACTATTAGTCAAGCATACCTGAAAAGAAAAACTCAAATTCTTTGGATGCAGGAGAGGGAGGGAAGGTCCTATCAGTGGTAACAATCTGGTAAGGAAGGAACAAAGGGGTGCACATGAAATATACAACAGCTTCACCATGCACTATAGGCTTCTTATAACACCTCACCTACCTATTCCTGACAATGTTCTGCTTTGTTCCACTCTTCCGTTATAACTAGGTACCCCCCTGGTTCCTCTCCTGCAGTGTGAAATAAAACACAAACAAGTTGTCGAAAGAAAACAGAGAACAAACGATAGGCTGAAGGTTAACTGCACCTTGGAAATGCTTCTTCCCACAATCAAAATATAAAGCTGTATTATCGGTAGAGTAACTTGCACTTGTCCGTATTTAGCAGTCATGTAAAACTCACTTCACTGTGAGCTTTGTTGATATTCCCCAATGTACAACAATCAATATCTAATCCGGAATTGTTCTCTCCGAATTGTATAATGTCTTTCCAAAAGATTTCCCCATGCGAGAGAACGCAGCCACGATTCTCTTTCACTCGGGAAAACCAACACAAGTACTTCAAAGGAGGCAAAAGGGGGAAACTGACGAACACGGCCGTGTCCGTCTCCCTCGGAAATACACACAGCGTAAGTTCAACTGGTTTCCGACTCTGTGTGTCTCCAGCCGGTAAACACACCGTAACTCCTACTCACGGTTTCCACCAAGAATGCACGACCTCTCATCTCTCCGGCTCGCCACAAATTATCGGCTCCGTTTTCGCTGTAGGTCTGGCTTATGTTTCCTGGGCTGCGCGACTAACGTCTCGCGCAGCTTCACCCTTGGCCCTCTGGGATTTGTGGTTCAAGAATCGAGGCATCCAAACCCCACGCATTGCGCGGACAGCGGCCCATAAAGACCGATTCTGACACGGCCCGCGTTCCTGTGCCCCGGATCGCCTTAACCGCCACATGCGCCCGCCGAATATTGTGCCTAGTCGCCCTTTGGGGCATGAAGCCGGCCTAATCCGGGTGTACGAGCATTGCAATATGAGGGAGGAGTCTGTTGGGGAGCGCCTTGGCCAGAACTTTGGCAACATTCAAGAGGAGATCGTGTGATAAGAGGCATGCTATTCCGGGGGACAACCCGACTTGTGAAAAACCACTACCTCTGCATGAATCACTGACATAATATCGAAGGACACAATATCGTCCTACAAAAATATCGACACAAAAATATCGAAAGCAATAATATTGGCATCCTATACATAACAAAAAACATACAAAAATATCGGATAAATAATATCGACCTACATAAACATCGATCTCACTAAAATATACAACATACATATCAAAATGTTTAAATATCGACTACTAAAAAATATACACACTAAGTAAAAAATATTGAGAGTAAAATTATCGACAACAATAACATCGTTAATTTATAAATATCGAAAATTATTAGAAATATATAGTAATACTTTTTAACATTTAAAAAAATACACATCTCTCATAACAAACTATAAATATAATTACATTTCACAGTTAAAATACATAAAAAACTATAGAAATGTAACTAAAACTATTTAAATAAATAATATAAAATTAACTCACCAAAATATTAATCACCGTTTGCCTTATATGGAAAGTAAATACCCAAACATATTTTCAAAAATAGAAACTAACCAATAAAAACACTGCAAATATAAATTGACCAATAGCAAACTAATTACTAACTCTAAACCACTATATGAACAATTAAACACTAAACACAAACCACAAGAAAAAAAAACGACAGGAGAAAATACTGTGGATAAATTCGACTACACCTACAAGAACATCAAGATTCAACCTAAAATTCAGTGGATTAAAAGTAAGTAACTAAAATAAACTAAATGAAACTAACTGCTAAAATGTAAAAAATAACAAACATGATCCAATTACTAATGCATATCTACTTTTTATTTTCTCCTACCACTACAGAATACTCTACTGACAAAGAACAGAGAACAGAACTCAGAAAACTAATATACAACTAACAAAGTAAGTATGTCCAAATATTTTTATAAAAACATAAAATAAGTCTAAGCTAAAACTTATAGCAAAAACTGTAACTGCAACCTAAAAAATATATCTGAACAATTAACACAAATAAATGCATTTTTTTCAGATAAAAAACCACAGAACATACAGGCCACAACTACCTAATAAAGGACATCAAAATCAAAGACAGAATTTCCAAAAATGTAAGTATATGCTATAGAAATGTTTTTAAATTTAACTTAAAATACATACAGCTATATTTAAAATAGCTATAAAATATATTTCTTATAGAATAACAAACAACAAAATGACAGAAGGAGCTGAATTTGTTACCAGCCAGTAAAGGAAAACTATTACTCTGCTACATGGGTTACACTTATACCCAAGAAAAACAATTTGGGAGGAAAGTTAATTGGAAATGTTGCAAATATTGCTCCAACAAATGTTACAGAAGGGCAACAACTAGCGAAGCAACAGTACTTTATACTAGGGACCACAACCACCCACCAAACGTAACAGAAATTGAAGTTAGAACAGCATTAGAAAACATAAAAGAAGCAAGTACAGGTTCCCGAAAACCAACAAGCAGCATCTTAAAAGAACAGATTCCCCAAATACCTAAAATAGCCACTATCCAAATGCCAAATATAGTTTCCCTAAAAAGAACAATATCACGTACCAAAAGAACAACTACCACTACCACTCCACCTCCTAGAACATATAGCGATATAATTTTAAATCCTGACCAAGTTATAACTTTAAACAAACGACCATTTGTCATTTACAACAACAAAAACAATGACAAAAGACTGATAATTTTTGGCACAGCTATTAACCTCATAAAACTCCAGCAAAGCCAATATTGGATAATGGATGGGACTTTTAACATCTGTCCCAAACCTTTTTTCTAATTATACACGATACATGGCCTATATCAAAACTGCAACATACCTCTACTTTATGCACTGCTACCAAATAAAACTAATTCCACATATATGGAATTATTAAACACTATCAAACAAAAGACTAATGACTATTCCCCTGAAAAAATATTACTTGATTTTGAAAAAGCAATGCTTTCAAGTATTTTAAAACTACATCCCCATACCTGTATCCAAGGCTGCTATTATCACTTAAACCAGTGTCTATGGAGACATTTACAAAAGACAACCCTAAGCATGGAATATGCAACAAATTCATCTTTTGCATTTCAAATAAAAAAACTAACAGCACTAGCTTATGTTCCAGAAACAGACGTGGCAGAACACTACAGCATTTTAATTGATAGCACCTTTTACAAACAAAATGAAGCTAAATTAAATCCACTCTTAGACTACTTTGAGGACACATGGGTAGGTAGACTCCATAGATCTGACCACAGGAGGAATCCTAAATTCTTAATACCCTGGTGGAATGTTTACCGAAGCACCCTAAATGGGGAATCAAAAACAAACAACGCTGTCGAAGGCTGGCACAATGCCTTCCTCCAATCAACAGGCAGAACTAAACCAAGGGGTCCATTACGATGTCGGGCGGATTTCCTCCGCCAGGCTGGCGGTGGCCACCGCCAGCCTGGCGGAGGAAATCTGCCCGACATCTATTGCCCAATTCCCCCCGCCATATTAAGATGGTGGAGGGGATCGTGGCGGTGTGAAACACCGCCCGCCTGTTTTCCGCCCCGGTCGCCTTGCGGCCGGGGCGGAAAATGATTAATATGGAGGCGGTGTCTGTTAGACACCGCCCGCCTTATTACAATGGGCTTTTGCTGATGCTTTTCCGTGGCGGCAATGCCGCCACGGAAAGGCATGCGGAGACTCCCTGCGGGGGCCCCTTGCGGGCCCCCTTGGGAGTCCGTGGCTTGGGGGTGCACATGGGGGGTACCTATTGAACCCCCCACATTTCTAAGTGCAACATGGCAGGCACCGCGGTGCCTGTCATGTTGCGCTTAGAAAAGCACAACTTGCACTTTTACCATTGCGGCGGGCAGAGATTTCCGCTCCGCCCGCCGCAATGGTACATATACAGGATGCGCCGGCCTATGTGGCAGGCGCATCCTAATGCCCTGATCGGAACCCCCGCCCTTATGGCGAGCGGTCCCGGGTCCCGGTATGATGGCGGACGGACTAAGTCCGCCCGTCATGATAATGACCCCCCAAGTTTAGAAAAATGTATTAAATGCCTACAAAAGGAACAAAGCTATCAAGAGTTCCGAATGGAACAATCCATTACTGAACTAACTCCAAAAACATCTAAACAAACCAAGCAAATGCACAAATACCTAGAACAACAAGTAAAGTTGTACCCTAGCACAAAAGGCATTCAATACCTCAACATAATAGCCAAAACACTACTCTAAATTTCTCTAAACAACAAAGCAGTACTAAAAAACTACAAACAATACAATGTAAATAACAATAATATATTTTATCTCAAAAATAATTAATGTGTGCAATATATGTAATATTATATAAAATATATATACACACATTATTAATATTTGAAAGAAATAAAACATAACAATAATAATAATAACAAAACCCACCCACAATAAATAAAATTAAAAAAACTTACCAAGCATATCCTAAAGGCTGTAGAATCCAATTTCACCAAAACAATCCAGTTTAGAAAAAGTTTGCCCCCCAAAATTTTTTAAAACAGAACTGTCCCAAAACTGAATAATCCATTCAACGAAGGTCCTTCGAAAAAACATACAAAACCCGAAAAATTATAAAATATAGAACAAACGCTCCAGGAAAACCTAAAAATTTAAAGAAGTGTTAAAAATCCATTAGTTAATAAAACTAACAAACACTTCTTTAAAGAAGAAAAATGACTCCATCCGATATCATGAACTCCTGCAATAAAAATACATAAAACATACATTCCCACCCACATAAAACAACACATAAACACCTACTAACAGTAATACTAACATTAGATTTCACCTAAAAATACTTTAAACATCGAAACACTAACTCTACAAACATGCCTAAAAGACTCTAAAAATACGTACATTGTCCACACGTAAATACAACATATCAAAACGCCTAATACAACTAACTTACTTCTAACTACACTAAATAGTCCCAAACTACTATCAAAATTAATATAAAACACACTTAAAACATATAAAACAAACCTTACCTTCAGCGACGTGAAGTGTCTCCCAACCGCGAGCTCGTCTTCATCCAAATGACACAAAACGACCTAAAGCGGTTACAAAATAAATGACCCAAAACTAAAGAAAAAGATTAACATTACAAACATATTTTTTGATCTATTACAATATTCCTTTACAGAATAAAAAATGAATACTATATCAAAATAAATGTATTATTTTTTACTTGTATTAAAATACTTAACAAAATCTATATATTTTGTAAAATTATAAAAATAAATATTATAAAATACATAATAGTTATTATTATAATTCATAACATCTGGTAAAATGTACAAAAATCTGTAAAAAATGTTTTTCTAAATTTATATAAATAAACCTGTGTTAAAATGTTTTCTTCATTTAAATATATTGTTAATAAAATTAATATTAATAGTTTTAATATTAATATTAATTTAAAAATACTATGTACAACCACCATGTATAACAATATAAAAATTGTATATAATGTGAAAAATTTGTATTTTTTTAATAATTTCAAACAATGCTTACATCTATATAAAAAAATTATTTTAATAAAAGGTACAATTTCAATAAAAATGTAAAAATGTAAAATGACCATAAAATATTTTGCCAAATATATGACTCAATATATTTGTATGAAATAAAAATGTAATACTAATGATTTTTGTTTTATTTTTGTCATGTTAATTAAAAAATAAAATATTCCAACTCTAAAAAAATTGTATGAAATGTATTTATTAACATAAATAATGTACTATTCCCACTCCACTCTACATTAATTTGGGGTAGGTGCTGGACACTAATTAAATATAATTTAGTATTCCCACTCCATTCTACATTAATTTGGGGTAGGTGCTGGACACTCATTACATTTAATTTACTATACCCACTCCAGTGTACATCAATTTGGGGTACGTGCTGGACACTAATTGAAATTAATTTACTATTCCCACTCCAGTCTACATTAATTTGGGGTAGGTGCTGGACACTAATTGAAATTAATTTACTATTCCCACTCCAGTCTGCATTAATTTGGGGTAGGTGCTGGACACTAATTGAAATTAATTTACTATTCCCACTCCAGTCTACATTAATTTGGGGTAGGTGCTGGACACTAATTGAAATTAATTTACTATTCCCGCTCCAATCTACATTAATTTGGGGTAGGTGCTGGACAGTAATTAAATATAATTTACTATTCCCACTCCAGTCTACATTAATTTGAGGTAGGTGCTGGACACTAATTAAAAATAAATTACTATTCCCACTCCAGTCTACATTAATTTGGGGTAGGTGCTGGACACTAATTAAATATAATTTACTATTCCCACTCCAGTCTACATTAATTTGGGGTAGGTGCTGGACACTAATTAAATATAATTTACTATTCCCACTCCAGTCTACATAAATTTTGGGTAGGTGCTGGACACTAATTAAATCTAATTTACTATTCCCACTCCAGTCTACATTAATTTGGGGTAGGTGCTGGACACTAATTAAATATAATTTACTATTCCCACTCCAGTGTACATTATTTTGGGGTAGGTGCTGGACAGTAATTAAATATCATTTACTATTCCCACTCCAGTCTACATTAATTTGGGGTAGGTGCTGGACACTAATAAAAAATAAATAATAATTCCAAATCCAATATATACAATAACATTTAATAATATACTAAAATAATATATATAGGAATTGAACCGGAGGGCGGGAGTCGGGCGGCTCGGTACGAGTGGGTCCAAGATGGCGGATTGACACCGCCTGTGCGGAGGAACTCTGATCGAGGTCTGGGCTTTTCATTGAGCGCAGACCGCGTCTATCAATTGCATGCGGCTGAAAAGTGGATGATTTGGTTGTCTTAGATGTCCTGAAGGAGCAACTGATAAAATTAAAGTGGAAAACTGAACTTACTGGCTGTACTGGCTGTGCTGGTTGAGCGGGGCTGAACTGGACTGACGCGGCTGGGCTTGGCTGAGTGTGGTCCAGTAACGCAGGACAGCTGAGGTTGAGGGCGGTGTATGGAGACGGCGCGCTGATTGACACAGTGTTTGGAGCCAGAACCAGGGCAGAGCAAAGCAGATGCTGCGATTCCGGCTGATCGAGAGCCGGGTGAGGGTATTGCTCCGCTCCGTACAATTGCAGCAGCGTCTTTTCCCGGTAACTGAGGGGCCGGGCTGTAATGAGCTGGCTCAGCTTTAAAGTTTACCGGCGCTCTACCTCAGTAGTTTCTCCAAAATCGGCAGCGGAGTGCGGGGAAATGGCGCCGAAACGTCAAGGACGGAGTACGCAGATGACGACAACGGCAGCAGCAACGACGAAGCAGACAGCACCGACCAGCCTCGCTGTCTCTGCTCCTGTCGGGAATGCACTGGAAAACTCTGGTAGGCAAGAGAGAGTGGAAAAATGCTCAGTGACTGATAAACTGACTCCTCGCCTCCCTATCGATTCTAATACTGTTAAAAATGACTCTGCCTCAGATACTCTGTTACCAGTGATACAAATTAACCTTATGTCTCCACAGTTAAATGGCTCTCCTGGGGCTGGTTGCAACATTGTAAATAACCAAGAGAGTCAGCAAATAAGCATAATGCTAAAAGACGTTTTGGCTTATGTTAATAATGGTACGGATATTGCTACTCCTGCATTAATTATAACAGAGATCACTACCCCCGCTATGACTCCTCGCCCCTTACTAACTGTGACTGAGAGTAATAATATGAATATTACTCAGGCTACACAGTCTACTAATACTCTGGCACCAAGAGATGAGGAGGCACTAAGTCACGATTCAGTGGGGCGTAAGGAGAGTATAGGGGTGGAGCATATGGAACACTTGGAGCATACAGATGGAGTAGAAACTGATGAGGAATATTATGACGTCTCTGACATGGGTAATAATAAATCCTCACCCTTTATTAAATATAAAGCAAATAGCATTAAAAAAGGGAGAGGTAAAATTAAGAACAAGACTAACAAGCACTGGCGTTGCCAATAGGTTTCGCATTTGGAAAGTTGGAGCTATTGGTTTTGTAAATGACATTTTATATTTATATATTGTTATTGACAATGCCAATAACGATATATAAATATAAAATGCCATTTACAAAACCAATAGCTCCAACTTTCCAAATGCGAAACCTATTGGCAACGCCAGTGCTTGTTCCCTGTGAGATCACCCGTGTGTCCTCGCTGGAAATTCCGACGTGCAAATGCTACTCTGGAAATGCAGCTTCATCTCTTGCACTGCCCCACTGGAGACAATGAATTAAAATCAAAAGCCGTGAAGTAAATTTAAAATATATTGCAAGAAAATGTGATTAAAAGTTACATTTACTAAATCTCGTAATTATTGAAAACATAGCGAGTGCCTTCGTATTTAGTCGAGTTGGCAGCGGCAGAGAAAATGTAACAAAGGTCGTACGTAACTTTGGGGGCTTTCTAAATTTTTTGGCATCACTTGACATTTTTTTTTAATCCCGGCTGAAGGAAAGGAAACTAAAAAGAGAAACAGCAGCAGCTTGCGGCAGCGCCCTACAAAGACACATATTTTCGAGTGAGGCTGTGAAAACTCTCAAAGCAAAGCTGTTGGGCAACATACCAATTTGCATGCCATCCGTGTTCTCGTTTCACGGTCTTGGGCCAAGTGTACTTTTCCGAAGGCGCCTTGAGGAACGAACCCGGAGTCAATGTTCCGGTAGGTCAGCTTCCATGGAAACAGGAGCACGTCAGAGTGTATCCGATAGCGGCCACCTTTAACTGTAATCGTCTAGAAAAAGAAGAAAAAAATACAAGAAACGCCTAAATATATGTCTTTTAGGGAAAGCAGTCGAAAGGCAACATCGTTACAGCGAGCATTCAGGTAATAATAAAAAGCAACAACATGATTACGAAACCTGAGCAAACACTTGGTAATAAGCACGTGAACAGTTCACTAACTCCTTCCCTGTTGGACAGGCTGGTCTTAAAATACACGTCAAATTATTCACATCCTTCAGTCATGCGGCAAGCAACGGGCTGAGTATGCAAATACATTTTCTTAGAAACTACAAATGACACTGTTGCGAAAGCAACTTGAGCACTGAGAAACAGAGGAAACAAGCACTGGTTAGGGAGATGTGTGGAGGGAAGCGGATGGGGACGGGAGAGCCTGGTGGGGTGGCGGGAATACGAGCGAGGGGAGAAGTGTGGCAGGCGAAAGGAAACTAAAAAGAGAAACAGCAGCAGCTTGCGGCAGCGCCCTACAAAGACACATATTTTCGAGTGAGGCTGTCAAAACTCTCAAAGCAAAGCTGCTGGGCAACATACCAATTTGCATGCCATCCGTGTTCTCGTTTCATGGTCTTGGGCGAAGTGTACTTTTCCGAAGGCGCCTTGAGGAACGAACCCGGAGTCAATGTTCCGGTAGGTCAGCTTCCATGGAAACAGGAGCACGTCAGAGTGTATCCGATAGCGGCCACCTTTAACTGTAATCGTCTAGAAAAAGAAGGAAAAAAATACAAGAAACGCCTAAATATATGTCTTTCAGGGAAAGCAGTCAAAAGGCAACGTCGTTACAGCGAGCATTCAGGTAATAATAAAAAGCAACAACATGATTACGAAACCTGAGCAAACACTTGGTAATAAGCACGTGAACAGTTCACTAACTCCTTCCCTGTTGGACAGGCTGGTCTTAAAATACACGTAAAAATATTCACATCCTTCAGTCATGCGGCAAACAACGGGCTGAGTATGCAAATACATTTTCTTAGAAACTACAAATGACACTGTTGCGAAAGCAACTTGAGCACTGAGAAACAGAGGAAACAAGCCCTGGTTAGGGAGATGCGTGGAGGGAAGCCGGATGGGGGCGGGAGAGCCTGGTGGGGGGCCGGAATGCTAGCGAGGGGAGGAGAAGTGTGGCAGGCGGATTAGGGAGATGCGTGTGCTTGTGTGGTCACGTGACCCGCTTTTGTGGTCACGTGACTCACATGCACTGTGAAAAAACCGCAGTGGTTTGACGAGTCGATGGAGCACTTGAATTCTCGCCTATTACATTCACAAGCGAATGATAATAGGCAAAACCTAAAAAGGTAATAAACAAATCTAAAACTACCACTATGAAATAGATTGCGGAAAATAGCCCGATTAGACAATGGGTACAATCTAAGGGTGGAGTGAAATCAATGGCATTGCGGCTATCTGGAAATAGCCCAGCTGAGTCAAGCACTATTTCAGCAGATGTCAATGACCTTACCACTGTGACGGATTTGATTGTTAATAAGAACCCTGTGAAAGAGACAATCGATGGTGGCATTCCAGCTCAGACACCTCCCTCTTGTATTCCTATTTCTGCTTCTGAAGGGATTGTCGAGCTGAATTCATCACAGGAAATATCACCCCCTCCTAAATTGGACTCTCAACTAAACTTAAAGCCTACATCAACTGCTCCGGCAACAGTCTCTGATATATTCTCTTCCATCCCTAATACAACGAATGCAGTAAATCTTACAGCACCGACCACAATAGTTGCTCCAACAGCAGTAATATCTGAGACAACACCGAGCACAAGATTACTAAATGAATCAGTAACTACTGAAGCAACCGAATCTCAGAGCTTTAATGATCAACTCTCAGCGAGCACTTTTCATAATAGTGCTTCTTCAAAAGATTGGACACTTCAAGGGGAGGTATCCTCTTCATTTCAGATGATTTTACAGTTACTAAATGAGCAAATACAGGAGGCTCAATCCCACTACCAACAGATGAGGGAAGATAGTAATAAGACCCAGTCTTCCCTGCAGGAAAGTCATGCAAACTTGGCGCTATCTCCCAAGAGATGGAAGAGCTTCAGCAAAGAGTTGTTTTAACGGAGGAAAAATCAGCCCGCTCTGAAATAACTGTAAATAAACATGAGTCCCAACTGTGCCAAATGCAAGTAAAGCTTGAAGATTTGGAAAATAGGCAGCGACGACAGAATCTACGCTTATTTGGAATTGCGGAAGGGGCTGAGGGAGCTGATGCTAGGGCATTCATTGTTCATTTGCTTCAGAAAGCATTTCCTGAACTATCTGATTGGGACTGGGACTCACAGATACAACGTGCCCACCGACTCCCTCTCTTCCAAAGAAATAAGAGTAGCAAATATCCTCGCCCAATTTTGATATACATTGGTAATTTCTTGCTTCGTCAGGCTATCTCACTAAAAGCAAGACCAAATACTCCTGTTACCATTGATTCAACTACCTTTTTTGTAAGATCTGATTTAAGTAAACTTTCTATGGAACGACGATGGAAACTGAAGCAATATATTGATCCAATTAAGGAGTCAGGTGGCCAAGCCTATCTGCAAGAACCAGCTAAGCTGAAAGTGCTTAAAAATGGCCGAACATATTATTTTCTGGAAGAAAACGAAGTGGAAAGAGCATTGGCCGATTGGAAACTGGAAAAGAAAACTATTACTGAATAACGTTTTTTTTCTTATAAATTTTCTTTTTCTTTGATGATTATGCTATAACAAAGATGTAGGATGCTGTATGAGATCAATAGATAGAGTAGGAGTGTTTATATGAGGTCTCAATTGATATAAAAGGCAAGACAGAAATGTAAAAAAAAGAGAAAAACCACATAAAAATTAGACATGGTCTTCAACAAATTATATTAATATTTGAACGCCCAAAACCTCGAGGCGATTAACTCCGCGCTAAAGCTGCCAAATAGAACGGCAGCTGTTCAAATTGGGGGACCTGTAAGTAGGGGTGGGGGTGGGTGGGACAGGCTGCTGCCTGGCAAGGGTAGGGTGGGGGGTGGTCTTTCTTGGGGCAAAAATTGCATCACAGGGCTAAAAAACTATATTACTCGGAAATACAACAAGATGGATATGATTTTTTTTCGAATGTTTTAAGAATAGGGATCTATATTTTTTGCAATGCATTTAATAAAATGTTTAGTATGGAATGTGGCAGGTGTAGGAGTAAAAGAAACCTTGTGTATGAGGAGCTCAGGATGTACAATCCGCAGATCGTGGTCATCACTGAAACACACATAGCCTATAAAGATAACAAATTATTAAAACAACTTGGATATGATATTATGGTTTGTACGGAATTCAATGCTTCTATCCGGGGGTGGCAATATTAAAACATAGATATTTTAAGGTAGAAATAAACAGGACATTAACTGATAAGGCTGGTCGGTGAGCAATAGTACAGATAACACGGGAAGGTCACAAATTTACTATTTGTGGGGTGTATGCATCAAATCAGGATGAACCAAATTTCATTGATCAAGTGAATATGGAATTACTTTCATGGGATGGGGAAATATTGTGCTTGGGGATTTTAATTGTATTATGAATTATAATTTGATACAACTAGAAAAGGCTCATTTCAGAGAATGAGGAAGACTAGGGTGGCAATTCTAGATCTAGCTACAATTCATTTACTCAAGGATGCTTGGCGATGCTTACACCCCCGGGTACCCGGTTATACGTACTATTCTGCCGCACATAAATTATGCTCACGGATAGATATGATATGGGTTACAGACTCTATTTTGGAAACTAGTACTGTTACAATATGTCCAAGAGTAACCTCGGATCATATTCCAATTATTTTTATATTCAAGATATCAACAGAGCGACCCTCACCTCGCCTTTTTTCTTTTCCTAGATATTTATTTACAAATATTAATTTTGTTAAGCAACTGAAAGAACAAATAAAGGAGTTTATAGACATAAATATCTGCTCAGCTTCACCTTTAATAGTGTGGGATGCATGTAAGGCCTGCATACATGGATTTACACAGCAATATATATGGCGGCAAAATAAAGAATGTCAATCCCAAAATGAGCAAATGATTACCGAAATACTTAATCTTGAACATCAATTATCTGAAACTTTATCAACCGGGGTAGAAAACTTAGAAGCTTTAAATTTTAAACTGATCGAACTAAAGGTAGCGATGAAAAACATCTTTAGGGAGACAAGTACTATTAAATTAAAAAAATATCAACTTAACCAATATGAAAATGGTGAAAAGATTGGCAAAGTTTTAGCTTATAAAGTGGCTGAAGATCGTGCCCAAAATGCTATTAAGGAAATTAAAGGGGATAATAATCAGATTTTTCAGGATCCTAAACTAATATTACAACAATTCGCATCTTACTATCAAGAGCTCTATACACCAGAAGCTGTAGTTAAGGAAGATAATATCAAAAACTACATAACAGTAAATAAAGTTAAAACTTTGGAGGTTGAACAATCTGATCAGCTGGTAGTTGATATTACAGCAATAGAACTTAGAACAGCTATTTACTCGCTAGCAAATGGCAAAGCTGTAGGAGAGGATTGTATCCCCTTAGAGTTATATAAAAACTGTATGGAAGAGCTAATCCCACTGCTTATTAGAGTTATTCAAGCAATTGGTAATGTAGAGCAGGCCCCAAAATCGTGGAACCTCACTCAAATTATTTTTTTTTCTAAAGAAGGGTAAACCATCGCAGGAGAGAGGCTCCTATCGGCCAATCTCGCTTATCAATAGCGATGCAAACATTTTTGCAAAAATATTGGCAACCCGGCTTGCACCATTAATGTCTTATATGGTTTCACCCCAACAACATGGGTTTATACCAAAAAGAGAAACCACAGCACATATTAATATGGCCGTTTCTGCATTTGACCTGGCAAGAATTGAACTCACCCCGCTCGGTATGATTCTATTAGATGCAGAGAAAGCATTTGACCGAGTGGGGTGGGATTTTATCTGGGCAGTGTTGCAAGCGTTTGGCATAAAAGGTCAATTCTTAAAATGGATTAAATCACTATATGATATGCCGCTGGGAAAGGTTTGTTATATGGGAAAATGCTCTTCTAATTTTATGATTAGGCGAGGGACGCAGCAGGGGTGTCCTTTATCACCTTTATTATTTGCCTTAGGGATGGAACCCTTCCTAATATCACTTCAGAGCCAAGCCCTTATTAAACCTTGTGTAAACGGCTCAAACTTTCTTGATATAACCGTATATGCGGATGATATTGCTGTTTTTTCTACGAATGTGCCTGAAACTATGACGGGCATCTTAGTAGAAGCGGGGAAATATGGCTCAGTGTCCGGCTACCGTTTGAACACTAGTAAAACCCAAATTATCCTGAATCATCAATTACCATCATCGGTGATAGGGATATGTGATGTAGCAACTTACCTGGGGGTAAAAATTTCGTCAAATATAGACGAAATTGTGGCATTAAATTATGAACCGCTGTTAAAGGAAACTGCTATTTTATTTAAGAAATGGCACAAGCTTCCACTTAGTATTATTGGCCGAATAAATTTGGTTAAAATGAAAATACTGCCTAAATATCTTTATCTTTTTCGCTCTATCCCCTTAAGAGTAAATAATTCTCATTTTTGTAGGTTAGAAGGCATTATTAGTAGCTTCATTTGGCACGACGAGCTATATCTCTTCTTAAAGTCCCTTATGATCAAGGTGGATTGGGCCTTCCAGATATTAGATATTATTATTGGTCCTCCTTTCTGACCCGCTTTTGCAGCTTGTTGATCCCTGATAAATGTTTATATTTTCATACATTTCTGCTAGGAGCAGATGCAATTATGTTTTTTTACAGACTAAATGACCCCAATTATTTTAAACAAGTTAAATTTAAGACGGTGCGGGATACCGTTTATATTTGGCGCTCCATTCTTACTAAGAGTAAGATATCTTTATTTCATGATAAAACTCCTCTATGGTCTAACCCAGGTTTTCCAGAAATATTTCAAGATACAGTAGGTGGTGTATTTTCAAAATGCGGCATTAATCTACTCGGAGATCTATATGATCATAGGGGATTTTTTTCATTTGAAAGATTGAAAGCTTGCTATAAACTGCAGGAAGGGGCAAGATTTAAATACTATCTAATTAGGGATTATTTCCTGAGGAAAATAGAACTTACTTCTCTGACAGAATCTGAAGTCTGGAATTGTATTTACAGGGAAGAAGATAAAGCACTGATTAGTATAGGGTATAAAATATTTTCTGGATATAATACTAATGATATACATAAATTGGCTGAAAAATGGACTAACAAGCTGACAATAGAAATAACATCAGATTTTATCACCTCCTCTTTAAATAGCCTCAATCTTGCTGTTTAATCCTCAAATCTTAAGCTACAGTTATTTAAAACCATATGTCATTTATACCATACACCGGATCGGATTCTTAAATGGGCAGTGAATAATAACTTCAGTGATCATACAAAATGCCCAAAATGTGATTTGAGGGGGGCTGATATCATTCATATGTTTTTCTCTTGTCTAAATCTTGTTGAATTCTGGAATGGAGTAACTAAAGTTATCTCTACTAAACTCAGTACTCCTATTATGCTCTCATTAAAAGATGTATTTATAGGAATGTCAGGGGAAAATAATGTGTTATGTGATTTACTGAATATCCTAATCACTTGTGCTAGACTGACTATTGCTAGAGTCTGGGTTCAACAAAACTCACCAAAGGTCATGGAGTGGTGGAGTCTTGTTAAAGAGATACATAATATGGAACACTCTCTTGCAAATACAAGGGGTCTACAGACTAAACGGAAAGTGGTCAGAATGTGGGGATTAATTATGTCATAAAACTGCTTCTTTATTTCTTATTCTTTTGTCTTATGATGTCGATGAAGATTAATTCTAGTATTTTCTGTTTATATCTTGTTGTATAATTTGTTTGATGTTCCCCATGATGCAAAAAATAAAAACAATAAAAAAAATGTATATATATAAATATTTTAAAAATCAATTTTTTTTAATCAATTTACAAAAAAACTTTACATTTACATTTTTTTAAAATATTTAAATACATTATTAATTTTTCCAAATCACTTGCCACCATTATCCCCTATAACTACCATAACTCACTCCTAAATTATAATATATATATTTTGTAATTTTTTGTACAAAAAATTTCACAAATTATATAAATTTTAAAAATACTGGATAAAAAAATTTTAATTATAAAAAAATCCCCACCCTTATCCACTATAAACAATACAAATCAATACAAATTATAAAAAAAAAAAAAAAATTTATTTAAAAAAATTTTTTTTTTACATCGTAAAATATTAAAAATGCACCTATAATATCTACTTTTTACAAAGAAACCCAACCCTTATTCACTATAAACACTACAACTCAATCCTAATTTTTTTAATTCAAATTTGTAAATGTAAATTATTTTTAATTTTTTTTATTTTAATAAATTAAAATGTTTACCTATAATATCTACATTTTTAAAACACTCCCCACCCTTATCCCCTATAAACCCAACATCCTGCTCCTAAATTTATATATGAATTTTAAACAAACATAAAAAATTACATTTTATAAACACATTAAAATTACAAAGTTTGAATACAAACAAAAAAATTCACATAAATAAACAAATAATACTAAAAACTACACTTAATCAATATTTTAACACAACGATATTTTGTAATTCGATATTTTTAACTTCGATATTAAAGTACACATACTAAAAACGATATTCTTGTAGTCGATATTAAATAATTCGATATATATTACCATCGATATTAAAACATCGATATTCTGTCACATCGATATTATGTCTACTTACCCTCTGCATGTCTCCAGTCTGGGGGGAGTCTGCCCTGCTCCCTAACCTCCTACACAGCTGCCCGATAGTGAGAAGCCAGCTGCAAATGATATTTCTTGAAGAACTCACTGGGGAATCCATTCGGACCCGGGGCTTTCCCCGAGTTGAGCTAGCCCAGAGCTGTGCCCAGTTCCTCATCCGTCAGGGGAAGCTCCAACCGATCCCGCACCTCGTCCGACACCGCCCTAGGGGGCAAGTCAGCTATAAACTTATCCACCATATATTCTGGCAGGCATTCCTTCGGGTCATATAAGTCAGCATAGTACACAGCAAAGCTCTCCGCAAGCTCCCCGGGGTCCGTGAGTGGGGCACCCTGTCCATCAAGTATCCCTGGTAAGGTCTGCGCTTGGAAGGCCCCTTGACAGAGCCGATGCAGCATTTTGCCAGACTTATCGCCCCATTGACATATTCTGCTACACGTTGCGAGCCAGATCTGTCTAGCCTCATTCAGCAGGAGGGCCGCGTATGACTGTTGCGCTAGGAGGAGCTGACCCACACCCCGGCTCCCATCTGCTCCACGACTCTGACGCTCTAGTTCTTCCATCTCCGCGCGCACAAGTTCTGCTCTACGCTGCTTACGAGCTGCCACACACCAAGCTATATCTACCCCCCAGGCCCGGACTGGCCGTTGAGGGCACCGGGCAATTCCTCGGTGGGCCGCATGGTTGGGGGCCGGTTTTGGGCCCCTGGGGCCGTTTTTGTTACAGGGCCGTTATGCTGCAAAACGGCCCTGTAACAAAAACGGCCAAAAACCGGCCCTGTCACAGACCGCGGTCGCACCTCTCCCCCCTCCCCTCTCCTCCCGGAGGGGGGGAGGGGGGCCGGCCGAGCACTTTGCCAGGGCCGGTTCTGGTTCCCAGTCCGGCCCTGCTACACCCCGTAGTGTGGGTTTCAGTGCTTCCCATAGCGTCCCAGCGCTGGAAACGGAGCCCATATTCCGGACCAAGTAATCCGCTATTGCCTCACTCATATGCCTCCCATTGTCTTCCTGCTGCATGTGCCACACTGAGAGGCGCCAACGAAATGGTTGCCTTCCCCTGCTAATCTGGAGGTCCACGGAGATAGGTGAATGATCCGGAAGGCCGCGCGGGAGGATCGCTGCCGACTCAACCTCTCCTGCCACTTCTAGAAAAGGATTTGTGTACGGCAGAGAGGAATGTGTACTCTCATTTGTCCCCATGTAGGCGCCGCCACGTGTCCACCCAATCCAACTCCACCACCATGTCCCCCAGCCTCGTGGAATGACCTACGCTCGGGCCTCCCCACGGCCTGTATCTATCCTTGGCCTGATCCATAACATCGTTCCAGTCTCCCCCAACTGCCGACAGTGCATCTGGAATGTCCGCCCAGATCGCGAACAGTTTCTCGACCAACGACCACTGCAAGGGGGGGGGGCAGAGCATAGACGCAGCCCAGCACCAGGGGGTCCTCCCCAAACATGCCCCCAATGAACAAATACCGCCCCTGTGTGTCAGCCCATTGTTTGGATTGGATGTAGGGAATTCTGCAGTGCACTAGGATAGCTACTCCTCTGGAGCCTCTCACAAACCCCGCGTGAAAGACCTGCTGAAAGCCATAGCGCTGTAGGCATAGGGGATTAGTACCCAGTAGATGGGTTTCTTGTAGCAAAAGTATGTCAGCCCCGCTCTCTTCGCCTGGCGCAGCACTGCTCCCCTCTTGATTTTATCTCATAGTCCCGCACATTCCAGCTGAGGATCCGAAGAGTACCATGGGACCCTGAGACCTTATCTTTGTGATTCGCCATCAGGAAATGGCCAGAGTCATTGCATGGACATCAGGCCATGCGGGTGTGCACAGAACCAATATAGGAAACCCCACGTGGTATCGCGACTCCTTCCCACCCAGAACAAACCCCCCCTCAACAAATAAACCCCCCACCCCATACCTCAAAACCGTTGAAGTACCTGTTGCGGCAATTTTGGGTCCTGGCCCTCAACGTGAGGCCCAGAGTCCCCCATGCCAATGGATCCCTACCCTAAAACCCATAACACCTAAGCCCACCCCCCATAAGTACCCGACTAAAGGGGAGTCAGCCCATATCCACGCTTTGACCTCCAGAGACTGCATATATAGCAATCGACCCCTTATGAGGAACAACCAGACATTGTGAAACAGTAGGTAACATGAATCAAGGGTCTGCTATTTGTTGTCCAGTAGCCGGGGCCCCACGGACAAAGGCCTCCCCAGACAAAGAGCGCCGCCGGGACCGGGACCGCCAGCTGCCCTGCCGATGTGATCCCCTGGAGGATTTCGACTGTGCCTCGCTCATCGACGAGTCTGAGTCCAGCCCTGGTGGCGTGTGCACCCGCACCTATACTGTCTCATCTGTCCACTTAAAGACGTCCTCCGGCGTATCATAGAAGTGGGTGCGCGATTGGAACACTGCTCGCATACAGGAGCTTGAGGTCCCTGAGACGGGCCTTAGCGACCATAAACGACTGGCGCTGTTGCTGCACCAGGCGTGTGTAGTCTGGGAAAATCAAGATGCGCCGGTTCTCATACATCAGGGGTTGCTTGAGTCTGGCTTGCTTCAGTATGGCATTGTGGTCATGGTAATTCAGGAGTTTCGCACTTACCGGCGTGGGTGGGCCCCAACCGGAGGTTTCTGAATAAGTGCTCTGTGGGCCCGCTCAATTTACGAAGCACCGGGACATAGTGTCAGGGGGGAGCCAGCTTTCCAGCCACGTAGTTAGGAAGTCCTCCATATTGCCCTTCTCTCAGCCTTCCGGAAAACCGACGAAGCATAGATTGTTCTGCCGCGCCCTCCCCTCTGTATCTTCGGCACGCTGCACCAGGCCCTTCTAAGTACTGGTCATGCTGGACACCTGTCGCTTCAGGGCCGCCACGACGTCCTCCACCCCGGAGATCCGGGTCTCATCCTCCGTAATGCGGGTCACGGCGTTCCTTAGGTCTTAATGCAGTAGAATAATATCGGAGCCCATTGCACCAATCTCGGCATGTAGAATATCACGGGACTGGGTGATCGCCGCCATTCTCCGGGCCGGGCTCCTGCTGTTGGCCCGCGGCTCCAGCCCCGCCACCAGGGCCAGTGAATTTATCTATGGGCCCATGTTTTGTGGCTCCACTATTACCCTTGTCCCTCGTCATATCCACCAGCAGCTGGCCCCTCACTGACGCAGCTCAAAGCCGTCCCGCCGTCCCACCAGCACTCGCCAGCACCCTCACATTCAGCGCTGACGGCTCTCCCTAGAAAGGCACCCTCGGTCCAGGCCCCGCAGTCCACCTGTCGTCTGCCAGCACTGCAGATGTCTTCACCATGCACCCTCCTTTTGCCTGACACACCGCAAGGATGATGCCAATGCCGAGACAGGGCCACAGGACACCGCACGAGTCCTGCCTCCCGGCTCCGCTCATCACCTGCACAGCCTGACTCCTTCGCTCCCGGGATCCCTCTAGGCCTAGGCCACTCGCAGGGCCCCCTCTCGACCACCACCAGGCCCTGGATCACCGTCCCGAAGTCTCCTGGCCCTACGGACACCAGCCAACTAGGGAGGCTGCTGTCCCAAATGCCGCCAAAGCCTCCGGGCTCCGCCCCTCAGCCTCCAATATCCACAACAGCGGTCAGTGCTAGGCCCAGCCAGCAGGAGCCATGCAGGCCCTGAGCGCGGTGCGATCCCACCGCCGATCTGTGGTGGGGCCCCAGAACCAGGGGAGGGGGCCCTCTTTCCCCCGGGAAAGCCGCTAACTGTTCAGAGCCCCCCACAACCTCCGCACAGGATAATGTTACGGTCTTCTGGGCCCACAGCCCCGGGCCCCAAGCTCCTCCTCCGACTCCTTACTGCCCTGCCTGCGCGCGATGAGGCCCCATGACTGCCCCAGGCCGCTCCGCTCCAGCTGCAAGATCTCCGGGGGATGGGGGGGCCATATGTCCCGGGCCTCCAGTTGTAGTGTAGTTCCTATATTCCCAATAGGCTCTGCGCATTGGAATAACATAAACGGCAGTTTAGACGTAGGACTGAGGTCGACTAGGTCTCTACTGAATATGTTAGACTTAATTAGGTATGCCAGCTAGCTCAGAGGTCACTAGCAACTTTCTCGAATGAACAGGGAGGAGTTAACTTCCCTGATTAGACAAGAAGGGATTAGTTCAACTGCATAAACATGACAACTTTGTTCCCTCCAGAATAAGGAGTATATCTCCAGAGTCGTGTGAAAACAATAGATAGCTATTTCACTCAGTCAATCGTGCATACTTAGTTTCACCAGAGTGCAGAGAAATAGAGAGACGGGCGTTTTCAATAAAAGGTGCTATTTATTGAGCAGTCTTCTTTCTCATGCAAGAGAAGTGAATTGCCACAATTGCAATACTTATCATAAAGTAAAGTGCGTACAGTAAAAGGAGTATTATGAAATAATACTGTAAAAGCATTGATATGGTTTCTGAGCCATATGATACTTAAAACGCCTAAAATATATACAATACATACAAAGATAAAAGTTTGATTAAACGTACTCAACTGGTGCTTCTAAATTACGCTTACCCCAGTGTACCTAACCTAAGCCTAGTGGGAAGGAGTAAGGGAGTTGCAGTTTAAGTTTAAGTTCATTTTGCCAAGAATCTGAATCAAGAATTCTCTAAGGATCTAATCAGCTTCGTACCTTGGTTTTAGAATGAAGGAGGTCTTGTATCTCGTTCTCAGGACTCGTTCTCCCAGTAACCCGCAAGGGTGACTGGAAACACTGGAGCTGGATTTTCTTTGCGGGAGAAAAGACAGCGTCTTTCTCAGTGCGTTAAATTGGAGGGACTGCTTCCTTCGGCACTCGCATCAGCTGCGCTTTGGGTAAGTAGATAGCCGCTCTGCTCCAATCCACCGTGTGTTGCTTAAGGCAAATGCTGGTATATTTATACCTGGAAGGTGCCGTGTTTGACGTAAGGTTGGACATAAAACGTCACTAAGAACTGTCACTAAGAACTGGCAGTTCTTTCAGGACTCGCAGGAGTTCTAGGACAAATCAAAACGAAAGCAGGGGGAATTCCCGGGTTGCTGGAGGTTTGGTTTGTTTAAAGAACTCGTTGTACTTTCTAGGAGTCTAAGAAAGTAGCCTAGCCGTATTTGGACTGCATTGGCTATGACTGGATATGATTCTTATGCCTTTATAAGGATATGTTTTGTTATAACCACATAAGGGCATACATCGGGAATATTTAATTAGGGTCCTAGATACGTTTACAACACCCACTCCACGTATAATGTCCATCATTACTAAATAATAAGCAATATATAAACATATAAGTATGCATGTGTTTTCCAGCCCACCCCAAAATACATCAAATGCATTTGAAATGGTATAGATACACGAAAATGAGTATTATACTGTACGCTTTCAAGCAGTGGTATCCTTCAGATAAAATTTTGTTCATATAGAATGTTGACTGAATGAATCACGAAAATTACATTCATGAAATGGCTCTTAATATAGAAGAAAAAAGGTCGAGACCATTTCATCATATATTTATACAAGATTGTACATGTGCTAGAGGTTGATTCAAAATATTGTCTCTAGAGTCTCTAAGAATAGAAGTTCTGTTCTCTAAGAATAGTTCTACTTTAAGCAGAGTATCATGTGCCAAAAAAAAAAGTAAATATTTTGGAAATTGGGAAAAAATAATTTCACTTTCATGGGAAAAAATAGTTATAAATGTTTTCAGTAGTGTTGCTTATAAAAACTGAAGGCCGAATTCAGAGTTCAGGGAACGCTGTGTGTTCGCTTTTTCAAATATTATTCTCGTTGTTAGGAGAGAACATTACCTCAGCTAGGCCAGCAAAAAAATTGTCTACAACAGTAGGTGAAAGTTGGGCCAACGCTGAAAAATCAGAAATAGTGCATATATGTGATGCATTGCCATCATCGGTGTTCAGATCAGCAATGTTCACAGAAGGTTGTACCTGTGTGGTGCCGCTTTCATCTCGTACTTCACCGCGACCTAATCGTAATGGTGAAGTCTCAATGAATGCCGTCATCAGAATAGGTAGCCGCTGGGGACAACACGTTGCATGAGTCGTTACCGGACCGAGCAAAGCATCGATATCCATTGGTACTGCTGATGGTAGTGTAAGACAGACGTCCAACATGCATTCTTCTCCGCATAGCAGACATCAAAGAACAGGTAAGATGCAATTTTGCCAGATTGGTCTGAATGAAAGAAACCAGGTAGTATTCAGATCTCTTAGCCGGGCCAATCCGAGGACCTTAGAGATACGGTCTCTGTATCGTATTGCTAGGATTGTTTCTTCCATCGTAGCCTGAGTTTTGTCTGTGACTTGGCTTGCCATATCGGAGCAGAAAGAACAAAAATAGAATTCCTGCTATGAGTCCCAAAATAAGAGGCAGGCCACCGAATAGAGAATGCACAAAATTCGGGAAGATGCCCAGAACTGTTTCAAAGGGTGCTAACAGTCCCGAAAAAATTGTCTTAAATACATGTGCGATGCCACTGGTATCTGACATGTTTAAGATTTGGCTTAACATTTCTATGAAATGCACGGGGCAATTTGTCAATAATAGGGTATGTATCTCTGCCGCTGTCCTTGCAATTTACAGGTCATACGTCTCTTTGGATTAGGTTAAAGGCACAGTTGTCTGTAAAAGAATAGACTTCATTCTGCTTAAAGTATCAATTCGAATAGAAGAGATAGAAGGCCTTATTGCTGCCTCCATGTCTGGATTGCTGTTTGGATACAATACTTGCATACAACAAATGACCCTGGAAGTAACGCGCATGAGATAGGCTTTTCCTGGCATCATGCCACAACAGCTGTGGTCACTTAATATAACGTAGCTACCGTTGGAAAGTTGTCTGAAAAAGGGCTCTATCTGTGTAGCAGGGGTGCCGTGCAGAGGACATGAAAGGTTGTTTGATGAACCTTCGCAGGCTCCATGCAAGTTAATATCTTGACACAGAAGTGTACCGCTTAGTGATTTTTTACAATTGTTACCACGGAGAAATACCTATTTTTTCCCTTCACTATAACATCTATGTGTATAAGGTAAATTCCAGGTTGACTTGATGTATCCTTTACCCAACCTTTCATACAGGCCTGCTGGTATATACTTTTGGCAGTATTTGAACTGAAAAGTTGTTATCAGGATTGTAATGGTGCCATGTATAATCCATTCAATGACTGGTCTTTCTGACATTGACAATGGTAATCTTTCTAGTTTTTCAATGCTCAGCACCGTATAGTCTGCTCCTTTTTGTGCCAACGAGATTTGTCTATCAGTAAGGTTAAAGATAGAAAATAATGACGTTGTGTTGATTAGACGCTATGGCACGTAGCCTGAACGGAAGTTTTGTTACGTCCAGCCTAGCTGTACAATAGAACGTAATTGGGACTGGCCATGTTGTAACATTAGCATATCCTGTTCTATTATATCAATAGCAGATGATACAATGCTGTCCAGTGAATAAATTCTGGAGGACAGAGTCGTAAACCCATTGTCCACTACAGAAAGTGATTTTTCCAAATTAATACGATCAATTTCTCGTATTTTTTCTGCAGTTTCAATTTGTGTTACTTTCCAAGCTTCATTGTAAGCTGCGTATATATCGGCGTATATGAAACTTTTTTGACGCTGTTTGCGAGGTCCCATTATGAAATCTTGCAAGTCTTTAACTAAACTTAAGTGTTGCTTAATTTCGGGAAGTGTGGATCTCTGGCCTGTTCTGTTTGAACCCCTGTATTTTGTCCAGGAATCTATCTTGACAGTTATTTGTGTCTGTGGGCCGGACCATTTGTTCCAATCAGGAATTGTTCTGTTTTGTTTAAAAATATAGGACACGTCTAACCCCTCATCTGTAGTGGTGTTTCTATCAGGCATAGGCTTTGGTATAGACGGGTTGTTTAAATCTTTCATCTTGGCTAGACCAAGACAGGTTGTTTGTTGAATGGTGTCATTTCAGGAACATTATTTGTTCTGGGATCATGCAGGCTCTTAATAATAATTCTAAACCTTGTACTTGCCACTCTTTTGTACCCCAGATGGTTTTGTCTCAATGTTGTTTTTCCAAAATTCAAAACCAAATGTAGACATTTTTTCATAAAACTTTTCAGAATAAATCAGTTTAGTATTTGTCAACATATTTTTTCACTCCTGTCTTATTTAACATTTTGAAATAAAACGTTTCTGGATTAGTGTAATTAAACCCTGAGAAGTATGGAAATTTCTCATAAAATGTTTTTGAACTGCCTTTTGGCGGAGTTGGACAATGTTCCCATTGATTATAACTGAAAACATTTCTAGGATTAGCAGATTTATGCAGATAATGATGCCCAAAGTGATTGAAACAATACATTTCCTAATAATTCGCCGAACCCTGTAAATAATCATGTTCTGTAAATTTTGCTGACATTTCTAAATCTGACATCATATTATTAATATTTTCAAAGTCCCAATCATCAGAGAAAGTACAAGGTGATACAAAGTCACTTAAGGAGATCTTAGATTGGTGTGGATATTTCAAGAGCTATAGATTTCATAGTCAGTTTTGTCCCATGCTATACCACCAGGTATAGGGATGGCTGTGATGTTCACTGATGATAGTTCTCTTTTTTCGATGTGAGAGGATCTGTGTGGTTTCAGGACCAAGTTGATGTTCTGACTTGCTGTGTCCATTGTACTATATTTTCCATCAATAAATCTATCCAAACTTAAAACCAAGATGAGCCACAGAAGGAGGAAAAGTACACCTAACACAATCCATAATTTAATCAATGGTGAAATTAGAAATGTTTCTCTGAGTTGATGAAAGAGCTCTGTGATTTCCTTTTTGAAAGTTTTTGTTGCTGGCTTGTCTCCATGTTCACTTGGATCATTGGAAAAGTCATCATAGTTGATAAAGTAGCCAGATGCAGTTCTGTCAATTGGTGGAATTGCTTCCGGATTTCCATTGATCTTTGGATTTTCTTTTGTTACATTTGTATAGTCTGAGGCTACATCGTTGTAGACAGGTGTTTCTTGACAAACTGTCGCGATTTGGGTATCAAGAGGCACAAGTTCCATGGTTTTGTTGCATAGTCCTTTTTTATTCACTGAAGGTTTATCAAATGTGATTAGTCTCTCAGTTTGAACCTCTTGGATTGTAGCAAGATTTGGTCTTCTGCAATTTCTTGAGAGTCCATTTGGCCTACTACTTATTATTGGCCACATGGTTGTGGTTTCACCAGGTCGATTGATACAACTCGGTTCTCCTTTTTACCAGCAAGGGGCGGTAGTACTACTGATCTTGTTCAGCTGACAGCTAAGACAGGTACTGCTTTTCTGTAAGAAGGCCCAAATTCCTTCTTCACCGCGATCTTTTCCCTGACCAGATCCCCAATCTTTGGAATCCAGACAGGTCTTGCTGGGACAGGTGGTTTTTCTTCAGTGGTCGTTGGCTTTAGCTTTTCGTTACTTAGACTTTTTCTTGTTTCATTTAAGTCCTGTAAAACAGCCAAACGATCTTTGATATCAAAGGTTTTTTGTTTCACCACTGAAGTCTGACAATCCAGATCCTGGATGATCATTCTAGTACCAAACAAAAGTTCGTACGGACTGATACCTCCTAGAGAATTTCTTGGCATGTAATTAAGACTACGTTGGACACTTATTAGAGGTTTGAACCACCCGTCACCCGAACCTAATACCCTCGCTGTTATAGATTGCTTTATGTCACGGGTTTTTCTCTCCACTACCGCATTTCCCTCGGGATGGAATGGACTAGAATACCGCAATGCAATGCCCATGCTGGCCATGGCCTCCTTGTAAGCCCGAGAGCTAAACGCAGGACCCTGGTCAGAATGTAGCATGCCAATTGCGTATATGCCGATAAAGACTCGCAAATCTTTTATAACAGTTCTGGCGACAGCCGAGCGCTGGGGCCACATCCAAATGAATCTTGTCTTAATAATTATGGGATCGCATTTTTCCGTCTGGATGTCTGCGTATAGATAGCCTGATGCTGTCTAATAGAGGTGTCTGGGCAGGTGTCTGGTCCGGTTCACAACTGTGATCTCTGTTGCAGTCCTGACAATTCATCGCAAAGTTATAAATTTGCAGTATTTTGATTGTAATTCTATTAGGGTTTTCAGGATCTCTTTGTGCCTCAGACCCAATCCCATGTGTGCTTCTTCAATCAAGAAGACTCTCCGGTTCATGTTTGGAATTACTCTATCCCCCACTCCAGGGATTTGAGCAAACGTAATGGAGTTCGCATCAATTATGTATGTATTTCTGAGTGGATAATTTAGAAGTAACGCCGCATAATTGCCTTCCATTGAGGCTTTTACTGCAAGCAGTGTTTCACCAACTATTTGTTTTTTTGTATGCTTTTTTGTAGCTACGGAAGCCGAGTGATCAGCTGCCGCTGTGGCTCTGTCAGCCAATGAATTCCCTGCAACGTGAACGCCATCACGTTGAAGACTCTGCATATGTATCACGTGAGTCTTTTGTAGTTCTTTCTTCAAAAGAACTACTTGTTCTCATAGTTTTTTATGCTTTATTGTGGCACCTGTCTCATCTTTGTAACCGTTTTTTATCAAGGTCTGCATGGAATTATTGTAAGATCGGACGCAGTAATGCGAATCGCACACTATTAGTGTGGGGAATTCGTGATCGGCATTTTCAAGCGCCATCTTTAGAGATCTTATTTCAGCTCGCTGAGCTGTACAGTTTCTGAGTGATTCAGTTTTAGTGACCATCGGTCTGAATTTACCTAGGCAACCGCGACCTTTAACAATCGCGCACGCAGCATTGTAAATTTGTTTTTCCACAACGTTGTGTTGTGCAAATCTGTCCGTGTCGATTACACAGGTGTACTGTTCCAGAGGCAGAATTTCGATTGACAGAGGACATTCATTTTCATATTCCAGATATTCTAGTTTTTTCATTTTCGGATCAAACGTGTGTTTCACGTCTTCTGTAGCATGAGAATTTTCCTATTGTATCCATTTTGGATCTAGAGCTATAACATTTGGAATGCCTGGTCTTGTTACTGCCTCAAGGGCTGTAACAGCTGTTAAAACAGATATCCTCTTCCCTTGGGCTAGGGCTCTTTCTTTTGCTACAGCAGTTTGAACCGCAGTTAGAATTTTTTCAGTAGAACTGAATTTCATTTGACCTTGTGTGTACAAGTGTGATTTGTAAGCTATTGGTACCGTTTCTCCCTCATTAGAGGTCAGGTATGTGAATCCACATCTTCCTGGGATGACTCGGATTACAAGGTTGCGTTCGTTTGCGCGTGTTTGCAGTTTTGTTTTAGTTAACATGTCTGTCTGTAATGATCTTAAAATTTCTGTGTGTTTTTGAGTCCAATTAATTGGTTTAAAATCAGGTTTTATTAGTTCGTAGAGAGGTTTAACCCTCTCTGCATAATTTAGAATGTATGCTCTTCCGAAATTCAGGAAACCTAGTATTGATTGTACGTTTTTCAGCGTTTTTGGAGCTTGGAGTACAGCACACTTCTCTAAGAAGTTGTCTGCTAGGCTTTTGCCTTCACTTGATAATTCATATCCTAAAAATAGGACAGTTAGATGGGCAATTCGTGATTTTTTAAAGTTAAATTTGTACCCTTCAGATGCAAACCCAAGTATTATGGTGCTCACTCACTCTTTTCAAGTGAGTCTCCAGGTCATCGTCTGTAAGATAGATGTCATTGACATAAGATAATGCCTCATCATCATATATTTGTAGTAACTCTGTTACCCTGGCTGAAAATAATCCTGAGCTATTCTGGAATCCCTGTGGGAGACGACAAAATTGTTTTTGGGTCCCCATGCTGGAGAAAGTAGTCAAATATCTGCTTTCAGGTGCTATGTTTTGACAGAAGAAACCATTTGAAATATCTAATGTCGTTTTATATTTCTTGTGCACGATGTTATTCATTAGTGCTGAACTGTGTGAGTTTTGTACTGCAAACATTTTACAGCAGGAGTTTAGGTGTCTGTAGTCCAAAACTAGACGATATGAATCGTCTGGCTTGGAGACAAGAAACAAAGGATTGTTCATTTGTGAGGTGCATGTTTCAATCACCCCCTGATATTCAAGTTGATCTAAAATTTCTCTTGTTTTTTAGCTTCTTGCTTAACAGGATACTGCCTCTGTGCAGTAGGTTGATTTTTTAACTGGATTTTATGGTGAGGCCAATCCTCATCCCATCCTCCATGATTTTTATATAATGCAGGGGCTTTGGCCACTGCCCATTTTCTAGCAAATGTGTATTTTTTATGAATTGGAATGTGATTTGAGAAGGCAGGCATAATTATTTCTTCGCCATGTGGGCACTCCCTGACAAACTCTGGTGGCCAGTCTTTTTCATCTAACAGGATATCATAGCCTTTAGATAGATTCTCCCAAAAGAGACCTTTTATTTTCCTAGTTTTATCTCCCTCTATACGTAATGTTATTTCATATAGTTTATGGGGCACGCTAACTCGGGTGTCTGCAGTTTCCACTTGAATGTATTCATTTGTGTCCACTGTCTCCAGAAGATTCATCAGGATCTTGCGAGCTATGGTCACTTCTGCTGCGCTGTTTAGCATTGTCTGGGCCCACACTCCGTTTTTCAGTTGTGTCCTCAGAATTCTCTGCATGTTTTACTTTAATACTGGCTACCTTCTTTCTAGGAAATTGTAATTTTTTTCTTTGATGAGCAGGTTCCTTGTCTTTGGACTTGACGTGCTCTTCTTTATGTTCTGACCGTCCTCTTCTTTCCGATTTCTTTGAGGAAATCTGAAAAGATCGAGAGGAACGTGTATCAATATCTTGATATCTGTCAGGTTTTCTCAAATTGTCCCTATTTCTAAGGTTGTATCTTTTTTCAGAGGGCTCCCGTTGTGGAGACTTGCCCCCCCCCCCTTCTGGAGATCTATTTCTTCGTTGGGGAGACCTTCCTCTGGACTGAAATCGTTTTTCTCTGGGAGAGGTTTGTTTATTACCCTCCCACTTCTTCTTTTGAGAATTGAGATTATTTTTAATGAAAGTCTTTTCAGGATTTTCAATTCGTTTTTTTAGTCGGTAGGTTGTACCGTCAACTCTTAATTGAACTAAATCTCTATATGTTTTTGTTAATTCTTTTATTTTAACTAAGAGTTCTTCGCTTGACATTTTTTCAATGTCGGGGTGTGGTGTGTAGCTGGCTAGAATCGGCCATGTGGCTCCTGATCTACCGAGTGGACCGAGCCTGGTAATGTGATTTTAATGTTTTAGGGCGCCATTAAACCAGAGCAGGTGCTCTTGGTATGTTAGTGGAATTTCAACTTCCTCTAAAGGAGAGTTTTCCTCTGGAGATTCCGCTACTTTGTAATAGTGGAACTCATGTGTTACAGCATGTGCTGCTGGAAAATGTATCCAGGAATAGAATACCTCTGTCTGCAGATATTCATGTGCCTCTACCACAAATACGACTGTACCACCTCTTGATGATACTCCATTCTCTATAGGTTTTATAGTTATGGTTTTTCTTATATTGACCAGGATGATTATTGCATCCTGGTCGTCTTCATTAAACCCTGTAACGTCTGCACCCGGTTGATTCGCATCTACTTCGTCTCCACCGGTTTCGTTGTTCTCGCCGTGATTTGACATGGTTTAATGAAAGTTTTGCAGAGCAAGTTTTGAGGAAACAAAGATTAGGTGCACAATATTTTGGAACACTGTATCCTTCAACGTTGACTAAACCAAAAACTAATACACAGGAATCTCTTCCTACTAAGTTCTGGCAGATATTAGCCTTTCACCCACTCCAGACGTCTATTGGAGTTTTTACGGGAAAAAGGAGTCTGTGTGAAAAAGCACGACTGAGTTACTCTAGTATCTTGCGTTAGATTATCGCCTTACCAAACGTTGGGTGCCATGTAGTGTAGTTCCTATATTCCCAATAGGCTCTGTGCATTGGAATAACATAAACGGCAGTTTAGACGTAGGACTGAGGTCGACTAGGTCTCTACTGAATATGTTAGACTTAATTATGTATGCCAGCTAGCTCAGAGGTCACTAGAAACTTTCTCGAATGAACAGGGAGGAGTTAACTTCCCTGATTAGACAAGAAGGGATTAGTTTCTGACAACCGCATAAACATGACAACTTTGCTCCCTCCAGAATAAGGAGTATATCTCCAGAGTCGTGTGAAAACAATAGATAGCTATTTTACTCAGTCAATCGTGCATACTTAGTTTCACCAGAGTGCAGAGAAATAGAGAGACGGGCGTTTTCAATAAAAGGTGTTATTTATTGAGCAGTCTTATTTCTCATGCAAGAGAAGTGAATTGCCACAGTTGCAATACTTATCATAAAGTAAAGTGCGTACAGTAAAAGGAGTATTATGAAATAATACTGTAAAAGCATTGATATGGTTTCTGAGCCATATGATACTTAAAACGCCTAAAATATATACAATACATACAAAGATAAAAGTTTGACTAAACGTACTCAACTGGTGCTTTTAAATTACGCCTACCCCAGTGTACCTAACCTAAGCCTAGTATGTGGGAAGGAGTAAGGGAGTTGCAGTTTAAGTTTAAGTTAGTTTTGCCAAGAATCTGAATCAAGAATTCTCTAAGGATCTAATCAGCTCCGTACCTTGGTTTAATAATGAAGGAGGTCTTGTATCTCGTTCTCAGGACTCGATCTCCCAGTAAACCGCAAGGGTGACTGGAAACACTGGAGCTGGATTTTCTCGGCAGGAGAAAAGACAGCGTCTTTCTCGGTGCGTGAAATGGGAGGGACGGCTTCCTTCGGCACTCGCATCAGCTGGGCTTTGGGTAAGTAGATAGCCGCTCTGCTCCAAACCACCGTGTGTTGCTTAAGGCAAATGCTGGTATATTTATACCTGGAAGGTGCCGTGTTTGACGTAAGGTTGGACATAAGACGTCACTAAGAACTGGCACTAAGAACTGGCAGTTCTTTCAGGACTCGCAGGAGTTCTAGGACAAATCAAAACAAAAGCAGGGGGAATACCGGGTTGCTGGAGGTTTGGTTTGTTTAAAGAACGCGTTCTACTTTCTAGGAGTCTAAGGAAGTAGCCTCTCCATATTTGGACAGCATTGGCTATGACTGGATATGATTCTTATGCCTTTATAAGGATATGCTTTGTTATAACCACATCAGGGCATAAATCGGGAATATTTAATTAGGGTCCTAGATACATTTACAACACAGTCTCCGGGCCCGCCGCCCCAGAGACTCACCAGGCGAAGCCGGTCCCGGAGTCGGTAGTCCACCACCGTCGCGGGGAGCTCCAAAATCTACTCCCTGGCTCACTGATGGCACACCAGGCTTCGCCACGCACAGGACTTGCCAGTTCGCCCAGCGTCGAAGCAGTCGTCGCGTCCAGCGCCGGGCGTCCCACCGCCTTGCCCAAGGGACTGCCGGGACGCCGAGAGAAGACCAAATTTGGTGGAGTACAGGGATGTGTATTGGGCGGTCGCGCCCTCTATCTCAGGCCCCGGCCTCCGCTGCTGCTGCCCAATCTCTCCCGGGCAGCGGGACCCAGCACAGCCTCCTCCACAGGTCGCTAGCTTTCCGGTATTGCTGTCGAAGACCTCCCCTGGGGGACGATATGTCCCCCGACCTCCTGCCACCAATCCGCCTGTCGAGCTCGGCCACCAGGCTCACCAAACTCGAGGCCCACCTCCACTGGCTCCACCAGGCCGCACCATGCGGGAGACCCCAGCTCCGGGCCACAGAACGCCGGCGAACGATGCAACAGGCTACCGGTAGGTAGATGTCGCCCCCGGGGCCACAAAAGTATGAAGTGAGTCAGGATATGTGCAGGATATTTGTCGGGCTGGACGGAGCACAGCTAAAGCACGTCCGCCATGCTGGCCCCTCTAGCCACGCCCCCAAGACTTAACATTTTTGGTTGAAAAGGAAGATACATTGTAGGAAGACGCTGAACGTTTGAAGTCAAACATAAAAACGTTACAAAATGGCAAATCCTCAAATACAAAACCCCACAGCGATTTTGAAGCAGGGTGCTCCTTATTTTTTTATACAGCGCCTCCTACCTCATCCCCTGCCTCTCTTCACTTCACAGTGACTCTACAAACCCAACAGCTCTTCACCTCTTCCCCTCTCCAGACTGCCTGTATCTCTTCACTATCACTTCTTCCTAACTCTCAGCCACTCTTCCCTGCCCCATCTCTTCACAGCTACTATGACCCTTAATTGTCCAATATCACTGCATCCCTTGCAGTTCTTCACTTCCCAATTCTTCAATACTCTTGCATCCCTTCACTGCCTTATCTCTCCACACCCCCAGCATCACTCTGAAGCCCCATACTTTGTCTACAGTAGTGCAACTTGTCACTCACACCGGTCTACAGCCTCTAGATCGCTTCACTATTCCATATCTCACAGTATCTACAGCGTCTCTGTACCTCTTCACTGCCCCATCTTACTACAGTGTCAGATCTGTCTACAGGTCACATATTGTCACGTTGGTGAATGATGGAAGAGAGACAGAGTATGATTTGCCATAAATCAAACGGGTTGTTAAAATAGGAGATGCTGTACTGCTTGCTCCAAATACTCCCAACACCATTTTACATTTTGGTGAATAAACAATGAGACTGGGCACATCCTTCCCTCCAAGGGTGATATTAAGTCCAATTGTATTTTTAACCACACACTTAAAGTCTTACCAGCAACTTTTACAATGATTCTAAATACTTCCAAACTTGCCAAAAAAAGGAAGAGAAGAAATAAACCCAGGAAGTAATTGCGCACAAGCACACAATTGCGAGGGATGGTCTGAAAACCATGTTGTCAAGTTCGAGAGTTTCCATCCGAATCACGAAACCACAACTGATGTGGCAGGCCAAAAAAATGTTGCCAGTCATGCCACACAGTTTCCTTTTTTTTTTTATACATTTTTATTGAGACATACGTCATGTAAAACAAACGAAAACAGAAAAATTAAAACAGCCTTGAAATTTCATACATGTCATATCTCCACAGTTTTACAAGATTTTAGCCCCTACCCACCCGCCCCACCCCAGAGGGTCCGGCCAGGGAACCAGGGAAAATACAGAAAAGAAAAAGGGGGCAGAATTAAATACATGGCCCATAAAGACGAAAAAAGATTAATATGAACTTTGGAAAAAAACAGATACCATAAAGCAGAGCTGGGAGTCCTATTGCTCTGAATTAATCCAGTTTCTTAAAGGTTTCAACATTCGCTCACCCTCTCTCCTAGCCCTAAGCCCCCTCCTCTTATATACAGATCTTTCCCATTTATATATGGTAAAAATTTACTAAACCATACATGAATCGTTGGCGGTACAGGATCTAACCATACTGTCGCTAAACATAATCTCCAAACTGTCATTGCTGCAAATAAAAGCTTACGTTCCGATCCTAACATATTTTGCTCAGACACCCCTAACATTATTAACTGAGGGGACATTTCAACTGTAAAACAGAAAAATTTGACTTAATCGCTGTTCCATTTTACACAATTGACTCAAAGAAGGACAGGAGTCGAACATATGTATACTATCTGGAGCTAATTCTCCACAACGAGAACAGTTACTACTGACATTCCCTCCCCATTTATGAATACGAGACGGTGTTATGTACAAATTAAACCAGGTTTTATAACATTGGACCTGTAAATTAGCAGAAATGAAGACAGATTGACTAAAAAAAAGTGAACCCTCACAGGCCCCTTGGCTAGCTTGGACCCCTCTCTCCCAATAAGTAAAATGCTTAATCAAATCATCTGGTCTCCTAGTTCTCAATAGTTTATAAATAGAGGAGATTGTTGATTGATTTCCATTAATAGCTTCTATTAATGGAATACGCTCCCAGGAGATGGGCCTTTTAGAGAAGAAATCTCTAACCTGTAAATATTTAAAGAACTGTCTATTCCCTAGTCCATATTTAAGTTTAATCACTTCAAAAGACAAAAGTCGCTCATCTTTCATTAAGTCCCTAACCCGAGTGATCCCCCGAGCTGACCATTCATTGAAATAGGCATCCTTAAAAATTTCAGGAAAGAGAGGATTCATGGAAAACGGTGTGTAGACATGCAACCGGTCAATGTCAAATATTTTTCGAACCAACATCCAAACTTTAAATGCGGCAAAAAGAGTTTTAAACCTAACCCTTTTAAAATAAGCTAGATCTATATGCCTAAATAAAAAAAAACCCTGCCTCCTCCCCCAAAATTAAATGATAAATCGAATCGTCAAAGCAATCAAAAGAACCAAAATCTAACATCGGTGCTATATGTCGAAGTGTTATAGACCAATAATACATCTGAAAATTAGGTACTGCCCAGCCTCCCCTTTGTCTGGACAGTGTCATAAATTTCAAAGCTCGTCTGGGACGTTTGTCAGCCCAAAGAAGCCATGAAATTATCCGATCTAGTTTTTTAAACCAAATAGAATCGATTAATACAGGAATGTCTCTAAGACAGTATAAAATCCTTGGTAAAAAGGTAATTTTCACCACGTTACATCTACCCATTAAGGTTAAGGGTAGATTATTAATCTGACGAGCATCTAAATCCAATTTTTTAACTAACGGTTTAGGATTAATTTCAACAATCTGGTCAATTTCCGAGGTAATCTCTATCCCCAAATATTTCGCATTATTAATAATACGAGGATCTACAAAATTAGCTTTGTTATTACATATAATTTGAGTTTTAGTTTCATTGAGCAGGTAGCCAGATAATGCGCCGAAACAAGATGTCAGGATGCCAATCCGTTGTAGAGCCGCCTGAGGAGAGTCAGTCAAAATAGCGAGATCGTCCACATATCCCAAAAATGTGGTTGCTCCCCCTTTAGACATCACAGGATGGATTAGGACATCATCATAGATTTTCCGAATTAAACGATCTATATAGATCGCGAACAATAAGGGGGAGCATGGGCATCCCTGCCTGGTCCCTCTGCGTATATGAATTGCCGCAGACAAATTTCCCATTACCGAAACCTGTGCGGTAGGGTGGACATACATGCTTTTAATAGCCCTAATATATCTGTCACCGATACCGTAATGCTGTAATGCCGCCCATAAAAAAGGCCAGGAGACCCTATCAAAAGCTTTTTCCGCATCAAGCAGAATCACGGCTATAGGGTCTCCTGTAACCTTAGTATAATCGAACAACGTGATGGTGCGACGTGTATGTTCGATGGTTTCACGGCCAGGGACAAAGCCGTGCTGCAGCGGAGAAACCAGCTTTTTAATTATCCCAGCTAATCGATTGGTTAACACTTTGGAGTATATTTTATTATCACAATTGATCAGAGTGATTGGGCGGTAAGAGCCGGTATCTATGGGATCTTTCCCCTTTTTAAAAAAAGTAACTATCCTCGCATTTTGCCAAGAACCCGGGGGGGGGGGGGCACTCCCATTTTGGACACCTATGAATCGCTGAAGCATTACCGAAACTAACTGGGTGCGAAAGGTCTTGTGAAACTCCCCGGGCAAAAAAACTGGACCTACAGCCTTGCCGCTTGGGATTGAATCTATAGCTATTCCGAGTTCTTCAATATTAATCTCCATGTCTAGCATATTCAACTCATCCTCTGATAAAGCTGGGATAACCATGCCCTCAAAATATCCCTGGATCTTCATATGATTTTCACTATTATCCTTAATATCCTCATCATATAATGCCAGATAACATTTTTGTAAAGCCAAGACGATAGCCTCTTCATCCTTAACCAGCCCAGCCTCTGGATCCATAATACTCAATATTCATGTAGCAGCTGTCTTTTCTCTTGTTCTCACAGCTAATATCTGCCCTGCTCTTTCATTGCTTTCTTACGCTTTAGAACGCCAGGCAAGGAATTTACTAGCAGCTTTAGCCTGAGAGATAGCGATAATATCTGATTTAATAATTATAATCTGAACCTGAGCCAGATCGCCATTCCCTCCATTCGATAATTCACTAACCAGTATTTTCTCAGCCTCTTCTAATCTTCCATAAAGCTGCTCTAACTTCGCTTTCTCCCTTTTCTGGCTCTCCCAGCCATAGCGAATAGTCTCTCCCCTGATCCTGCCTTAAGTGCATCCCAGACGTTCTGAATATTGGTGCTGCCTATATTTTCATTAATAAATCTAACAATCCATAATGACATGTCTTCCACATACTGTCTATCTCTTAGCAGGCCTCGATTAAATGTCCAGACATTCAGTTTCCTAGGCCTAGATTGAATATTTACCTTGTTAGACCTGTCTGGCTTTTTGGCGAAGTCCCTCCTAATTTTTATTTATTTTGTCCCCTTTTTGCCCCTCAAACCCTTATTAATTTTTGTGTCTACTGACTTTTTGTAGGTGTTGGCCAGGGGGATAGGTGTTCCCTCTCCCCCTCATAGTTTTTTTACCTCAGGTCCAGAGGCCTGTTCTGACAGGAAAGTTGGCACCACCTAAAATGGTGGCCACCAACTGCCCCAACTGTCACCAACAGAACTTGGCCATAGCCTAACATAGGGCATTCCAGAACCTTCTGGTCCATTCTGGACCACTGAAGGGCAGCCTATATAAGGCGGAATGTGGGGCAGCCATTTTGTCTACCTGTGGAAGTCAGCTGGAGGACAGGTGGTGGCTAAGGGTGGGAGAAGGTTGGACTTTGGATTGACCTCCTGGACTTGGAAGCTGTCTATTTGGTCCAGGCCACAACTCCCCTTTTGGTTACTTGTCCTGGCCCTGCTGTGGGAAGTTACTGGAGACCCTGGGCGCCTAGCTTGCCCCTTTTCTAAAATATAAGGGGAAGTCTATAGGAGAAGGAGACTGCAGAGCTGCGGAGCGCAGTCCTCTGCCCAGCAGTTTGATTCTGGAGAGACTGTGAAGAAGGACTCTCCTACGGAGAGGGGCTTATCCTGGTGCCCTCCCCTTGCTCTGCTTGTACCCCAGTGCTGCCCAACTGCTGGAATCGCGCCCCCCCTGGTGCCAAAACCCCTCCGTGACCGTCCCCCTACCTGAGACCACCAGGGCTGGAGAAGCGGAGACAGCGGGACCACAAGCGGTTCTACACCTGGGTCGGCGTGGGAATACTGAAGGAGCAGAAACGGCTGTTCAGCTGGCCGTGCTGTCCCTGCATCGGCGTGGGCGAAGCGGCGCTGTTGTGGAGCTGTGATCAAAGGCTCTGAGGTGAGGAGCGGACTACGCAAGCCCTCGTCAGTGTCAAAGGGGGCGGATGAGGAAGGCGGCGACGATTGAAAAGCGCGACCTCAGGCGGTGAAACACTCGCCTTTCGCGCATGCCCCATTGAGCTGCCGGGCTCCGTGAGGCGGGGCCGGATAGGAGAAGGCAGAGATTGGCAGGCGGGTCCGGGAGAGAAGAGCGTCCTTCGTTGGAGGCTGCGCGTTGAGCGACGACATCAGCGTGTGCGGAGGAGCGCCGGCTACCGCTGCAGCCTGAGAAGGTGTCTGGCATCTCTCCCTCGCTCAAGCGCCAAACGGAGGAGCCGGCGCGAGCGAGAGGCGAGAAACGGAGGAGCCGGCTGACTCCTAGTGTAGCTGCTGAAATCCTTTCCCCGCTCGAGCGCCACCAGAGGAGCGGCTTTTGGCACGAGCACCACCGGACTGGACCAAGGGCTGTTGGAAGGTTCAATTACTCCCAGCTCTAGCATCTTGGCAACTTCTCCATGTATGCTAACCTTCACCTTGTCAGACAGCCGGTAGGTCTTGGACTTCACTGGTGGGCTGTCTCCTGTGTCCACATCAGAGATTGTGATCTGACATTACTCTCAGATATTTATAAATTGAAGACCCCTGTACCAAACTAGAAGAAATAAAAAAATTATCTAATCTAGAATGAATTTTATGAGGGGCAGAATAGTATGTAAATCCTGGATCCTGCTTCCTAAATAAAGCCCATGTATCGACCAACCCATGAAGTTCTTGAAGCTGCCTCAAAGATTTATAAACTTTTGGTTTACGACCAAGCTATCCAAGATCTGTCTGGATAGCGAGCTCACACCCGATGTTAATATTAAAATCCCCACATAATATACATGGGGATGGCCAGCCAACAAATTCAAGATTAAGCTTATTGTAAAGCGTGGGGTCATCCAACACCGGGCCATATAAAGAGCAGAGTGAAAAAGCTTGATTTTGAAATTCTACATGTATGATAACCCATCGTCCAAACTCATCTACCAAAAAACGGGTTATATTCACAGCCCCTCTGAGAATAAGGATAGCAACCCCTTTGGTCTTTGCCTCCAGTTTTGTCCAGGCAGCCAATTGGAATCCTTCAAACTCAAGAAGTTTATGGGAGCTTACCTCTATGTGGGTCTCTTGTAAGCAAATGATATACGCCCTCAAAAAGCAGATATCCTCTCTAAATCTCTGTCGTTTAACTGGATCATTTAATCCACAGATATTTATAGAAGCTATCCTAATATTCACAGCCCTTGAAAGAAAATTTCCAGCAATATACTCGAAATACTATAAGTGGGCCTCAAAGAAAAAAGAAGACGCCATTCAATCCTGTCCCGCATAAGACTTCAGTTCATTCCCTCCCTTTTCACACCCCCCTGCACCAGACCCCCACCAACAAAACCCACCTCCTCACCCCTCTCCCCCAATAAGCAGGCATAAAAGGTCCTCAGACCCTTGTGATGCCTCCCGCGTATCCTGTGCCCCTGGTCACTCCCTGGATCCTTTTATGCCAGCAAAAAAGGAGAAAAAATGCACATTTAGCCCTATCAAAGATTCAGCCATCCCAAAGGACATACAAAAGAAAAAAGAAAACAATACAAGTATGAAACATTCCAGAACACCAATTTTGTAGATAATTCCTACATCTATTGCTACGCTTACATCAAAGTATGCGAGTTCAGTGACATATACAATGAGCCATGAGTAAGTTCCTTTAAATAATTCTCCGCTTGAATTTCTGACACAAACACTCTGGTCTTCCCTTGATAAATAACCTTCAATTTTGCAGGGTTCATCAAGTAAACCTCACAGCCTTTTTTTTTAACGGAGTGATCAGCATACGCAACCGCCACCTCCTCTCCACCGTTGCGTGGCAGAAATCTGGGCGTACGAAAAAAGTGTGGCCTTCCACCGATCTTTTAGAGTCTGGTCTCGCTTTTTCAAAAATGGCTTGGCGCAACAGAAAATTTCCCCAAAAAATTAATATTGCACGGGGTTTGGTGTCTGGGCCAGTATTCTTTTTTAAAAACAGCGGGAATCTGTGGACTCTTTGTACTTTGGTCTCCCAGGACCAGTAAGAAAGCTCCGGGAAAGCAGACTTAAATAATTTTAATACAAACCCCCTTATGTCTTCCCCTTCGGCTTTTTCTTCGATCCCTAGAAGACGCAAGTTATTTCTTCGGAGGCGATTTTCTGAGTCCTCCAATTTCCATAATACATCTCTATATCTTTCATCATTGGCTGATGTCTTGGCTTCCACAGTTTCAAGCCCCTCTTCCAAACCCACTATACGCTCTTCCAAAGCTGTAGTCCTGGCAATCACCTCTGCACAAGCGTTTGCATTTTTTCGAATGGCCCCCTGAATTTTCATTGTTGCTAATTGTGCTCTTTTGTGCTCTTGGCGCGCTTTAGATTGTATAGATTTGAGCATTGCGTAAATCTGAGCATTTGAGGGAGATTGTAGAGATTCAGGGCCCGATGTAGGTAAATCTGACTTACCGACTCTAGAATACCGAATTTTACCGATTCGGTATTCTACATTCGGTAAATCAGATGTAGGTAAAAAATAGGTAATTTTTACCAAATCTGTATGATTCGGTAATTACCGAATCGGTATTTACCGATTCGGTAATTGCCATTGATTTTTATGGGCCTTGAGGCCCATAGGAATCAATGTAAATTACCGAATCGGTAAATACTGATTCGGTAAAATTACCGATTTTGCAAGGGGGACAGGGTGTCACTTTGACACCCTGTTGCACGCCTGATTCAGACTTGTGTGCCATGTGACACACATACATGCCCTTAGGGCATGTCTGTGTGCCACATGGCACAGGTGTACTTGCACAGATGTGCATGTACACAGGTATTCATTATTTACCACCAAATAGTATTTGGTGGTAAATAACGAATCGGTAAGGGCCTGTGGCACTGTTTAAAGTGCCACCCACATCTGTATTTACCGATTCGGTAAATATACCGATTCGGTATTTTACAGAATCGGTAAATTTACCGAATCTGTAAATATACCGATTCTGTAACTATAAGGCCCCCTACTTGTCAAACAGCAAATACCAGCCGTTACCGACCAGTATTTGTCGCTCTACATCTGGCCCTCATTGCCTTGCTCCTCAGATTGCTGCCCCAAATCGCGACAACCGCCCATGCCAGCTAAACTAGTTGCAGCCACAGAGTAATCCCACTGTAGATTATTACTGGCTTCCGAGCAGTTGCTTCCACGTCGCCTTTGACTGTCAGAAGTATTTCTCTTAGCTTTACGAAGATGAGGAATAGCCCTTCTTAGCGTGTCCGCTGTGGTAGGTGGGCTCCCACTGTCTTCTCCTGAAGTATCCGCCAGTTTCTCAGAGTCAGTGGAGCCTTCCATTTCTGATTCCTCTATCAGAGAAAAAAAACTCTCCCCATCATGCATATCAACAATACTGCCTGTGTCGGATTCTGTGTCAGACCACCCTCCAACTGGAGATTGAAAGAAGGAGACAGAATCGAGATTGACAGGTAAGGATTGAAACAAATCCCTTCCGGCATCAATTACAGCAACATTGTAGGTGACTGGAGTCTCGGGCGGCTGACCACCTCTAGTCCCATTTTCTTCCCTAGTGAGCTTGGCAGGGTCACTGCCATCCACACTACCATCTTCCTGTAAGGGTGCAGCAGTAGAAGTAGGGGGAGGATCAGCAGTGAGTAACGGTGAATTAAATATAGCTTTGGTATTTATGGGCTTGGCAGAAAACAGCCCAAGAACCACGGGGCTTTACCTCGAATATTGCCAGATTGAGGTGCCTGAGTAATCACTATGCCGTCCTTTCTAGCCCCAGCCCCTTGCGCAGCTGCCGATGTTTTTCCCATGCATTTCTCTTTCAACAGAGCCCCTTTCTTGATACTCACTGCTGCCCCTTTCCTACGGGTTTGTCTGACTTGTCCGGAATACTGAGCTTTTCCTCCATTAGAGCCGCCTTTTTACTACCCGTGGACACAGCGGCTCCCTGAGGTGCTCCAGGTGCTTTAACCACCGGCACCAGTGGAGCTCCATTCTTCCGCGGCGGCATAATCTTCCAATAAGCTCCAACCCGTTCGGCGTTTCGCTGGCAATCCTGCTTCTAGTCAGGCTTCACGGCGGACCACGCCCGCCAGGTCCTCAGGTAAGCTCGGCTACGGAGCTCCAGAGCCGTCAGTCTAACAGCGCGTAGCCAGAATCGTTGGCGTCCCGGGTTCAGCCACATGTAATCCGTGAGTAAATGCAATTTTTCAGTGCTGAATGTTTTTAGGGCCTCGGAGACCTTGTAGCTCTTACTCCTTCACCATTTCCTCTGTAAATATCAGCACATTACTTCAGGGAGTGACGCCCGCACTCTTCACGCGGCCGCAATCTTGCCCCCCCCCAGGCCCCACAGTTTCTAACTAAACCAGAAGACCACAACTCATGTGGCAGGTCACAGGGAACTGTCACTATGTTGAGGGTGTCCCTCCCTCATATACAGAAATAGAGACTTAATATGTGTGGTGGGGTCATGGTTTTGAACAGTGTCACAGCCAGGCCCTATATTCAAGACCTTAACTTGACAGACAAAAGCATTGATCAATTTCGCATCAATTACTTTAAAAATACTTGAAGTAGTCCCTATCAGTTATGCAGCCTCTGCTTACATTTCACATATTATTTTTGCATTCCCTAAGAATATTGCTTTTTTCAGACGTTGTATTTCAGTAGATTTTCCACACAACATGTGACTACTATGAACTGTGTGCATAGGTTGAGTCACATCCAGGTGTCTGGGTGAGTCGAGGTTGCGGGTGTTGATGACGGGTGCGATTTAGAGCCCTGGGGTTGAGAGTGAGGGCAGTGTGAGTTCCATTTGTTTCTGTCTGTGATTCATAAGTGTTCAGACGACATGCACATCCAACGCTTGGCCACTACAGAGCACATAGAGCGATGGTCACATATGTAAAATGTAAATTGTAAATTGATACTTGTACAGCGCACTACTCACCCGCAAGGGTCTCAAGGCGCTTGTACGAATACCGCTGTGGAACCCATCATGGCTTTTCCCTGTGAGGCGTCCACTCCTGGGCACCCCCAAGTTGGAGGCCAGGCATCCTTAGCGTTGTGGGGGTCGTTGTGGAGATTAAGCAAGCAATTGCCCACAGTTGCAGAGTGGGACTCCATGATTGGAATAGGCACCGAGGCGAGAATTATCAGGTCCGTGGAATTTTTGAGCCCAAGACCCGCCGAGGCGGGGAACTGAACCCCGGTCCTGGGATAGACCTCTGCATCAGGGTCTGCCGCTCTAACCATTGAGCCACACTTCTCCAGGTACTAATTGTAATTACTAATTTATGTGGAATTGTGTGTGTAGGAGGTAAACAACTGTCAAAATATTAACAGTCCCAAAGAAAAAAATGCTTTTGGCGCGATGAGAGAACCATATTAAACAAATAAATAAGTAAAGAAAAACCACGATCGCTGCTTGATGCTGTTTGGGAGGTGGGAGGGTTATTCTCTGTAGTAAGGGCAGGCATACAGGGACAAAAAAAGAGTGCTTAACAACTAATTAAAGGAGATCGTATAACGCTGCAAGTAAAAGATCCCGTCCGGGTGGGCGGGGCCAAAAGTGGACAGGGTGGTAACAAGGGACTAAGAAGCCTCCTTTTCAATCAGAAGCCAGCGTTACGCATGGAGGATGATGCTACCCAATCAAAAACATGGGCGGGGCTTCAAGCGTATTGATGACAAAAAGCACCCGCAGAGCGAGGAGCGCATGCGCGCTCCAGCGCTAGGTCTGCAAGACCTAAAAACCATTGCAAGACGCTGCTCAGTTCTTGGCTCTGGGTTAGTCGGGTTCTTGGTAAACCTACAAGTCCTAAATATCCCCACAACCAGAAAGGTTGAGCGGATGTAATGGTATATTGCTTTCAAACAGCTGTCATAATTAGAAGAAGTAACAGGTGAAAACGTTGACATAAATGGCTGTTTTTTTCAACTAATTTACATTTTTCCTATATTCATCGGTTCATTTCTATAAAGAAACCTTTAAGGATCTACACAAATTAAACCTTGCTGAATTCATATTTTTGTCCAATTTTCTAAAATGTATAGCTTTCTAGGATCCATTGTTGCTTTCATACCCATTTCTACCATTAACTGGAAGGAGGTTGAAAGCACAAAAAATAGCAAAGATAGGCTATGTCCCAGAAAAATGCCAAAACTGTGTAAAGCATGTTGGTTTTCTGACAAAAGTCTGCTTGTCCCTGAAAGCTGAGAAGATGGCGATCTCAGCATGAGAGAAAGAGTAAGGGAGGTGTATGTGTGTGTGAGAGAGTTCCTAGTGAAAGGGAGATGGAGCATGAAGCCGGGTCTGGTGGCTCAGTGGACTAATGCATCCATTACAGAAGCCTGTGTTCAACCTCATGGTCACAGGTTTAAATCCCGGCGGGTCCACTCAGCCTTTCATCCATCTGAGGTCGATAAAATTAGTACCATTGAGTTGGGTAACAAAAAACCATCTGTTATTCAGCGCCAAGATACCTCCAGGTGAACGTGCACTTTACAAATGCACATGTTATGTTATGA